>NW_021703775.1:60143076-60339435 GCF_005190385.1 Monodon monoceros
CCCTCCCCTCCCCTCCCCTCCCCTCCACTCCACTCCACTCCTTTTCTCTTTTTTTCAGTAACCAAGAACCAACTGCCAGGCACTGTGCTAAACTTTGCATGTAGGAAGCAAAATAAGACATGGCCCTTTCCTGAAGGTTCTCAGAGCCTTTTATAAAAGACAGATACTTACACAGAAGTTATTTACATGTAGTACATAGCAGACTCTGAAAAGTGACATAAGAGAAAACTGATAAAAAATCAGAGGCAAATAAATAACCAAATGCAAAGTTGTGTAAGGCACTAGGAAGGTTTAGCATAAATGCCAAATAGCAGCCTTATAAAAAGGTATTAGATGTTATAATTCTAGATCCATCCACTATTGTCATCATTACCATGCATTCACTAATTCATACAGCTAATTCCTATAAATTGGCTTCTATAAGATTGCACATTTCAAACCAGGATGCATATAAATCTGGAGATATGTGATCGTGTTCCAGAGAGTATAGAGTGTTACAAATAAACATGGCACATAATCCAAAATCATAAATTTTCTTTGAAAATCCTGGGATATAAAGATAGCATTTACTCCATGAGTGCTGTTTTAAGAGGCCCATGGTCACTGTGATCTCAGTCAGCTGGTAAGTGTTTCTACCTCACAGAATTTCTGGCTTAGTCCCACACATATGGGGACAATGCTACTGCATATAGTAGCACACAATAGATGCTTATATAAGTAAAACCACTGGATCTTGGGAGCCTGTTATGGGCTAGGGCTACCTATACTGTAAAGGAATTTATAGGCACAATCTTGAACATAAATCTTCAGCTTATTCTGGATCCTTCTGTCAGAAGGAATAAGCTAGCTTATGCTGCGGTAATAAACAACTTCCAAAATTCAATGGCTTATGTATTAGTTTCTATTGCTACATAATAAATTATCAGAAACTTTGGTGACTTAAAACATACTCATTAATTATCTCAGTCTCTACAGATTAGAAGTTGGGGTTCTGGGTTCTCTGAATGAGAGTCTCAAACAGGTTGTATTTGAGGTGTTGGCGGGGGCTGAACTAGGGAAAGATTCACATCTAAGCTCCCGCATTTTGTTGACAGAACTTATCTCATATTGGCTATGGGACTGACGCTTTGGTTTCATGCTGGAGGCCATATTTATCTCCTTGAGGCTGCCCATAGTTCTTTGTCACTGGCTTCTCCAACACACGTCCTTATTTTATGGTAGTTTACTTCTTCAAGGCCAGTGAGGGGAGTCTGTAGTGTGTCTGTTAGTGAGACAGTCTTGTATGTATTGTAATGTAATCACAGAAACGACCTCCCGTTATTTTTGCCATATTCTGTTGGTTAGAAGCAAGCCGTACAAGCAAGTCCCACCCACACTCAAGGGGAGGGAATTACACAAAAGTGTGAACACCAGGAAATAAGCATTATTGGGGATTACTGTAGGCTGTATCCAACAGAGCTTAAAACAATACAGGTTTACTTCTCAATCATATTATATGTACATGTTTATTGGGGACAATCAGGGAGCCAGGATGATGGAGACTCCATCTTGACATGTATTTCCTTAATCACTGCAGCAGTGGGAAGGGATATGACAACTTGTGTGTGACTCTGAATGTCTTTGCTTGAAAGTGACTCAATCACTTCTGCTCACATTTCATCTCCCAAACAAGTAGGGTGGCCATGCCTAAGTTCAAAGGGGATGGAGAAACACAATAGCACCATGTGCCAGAAAGAGAGAAGAAAAAGAAATACTTGTCAAGCAGTACTCATGACTGCCAAACCTTCTTAGTAAAGTGGGGGGCCGCTTAAGCTCACTTAGTGCCTGCAGTTGACTTCTGGGTCTGCACTGTACTTACCTAAATTCAGATTTCCCCCTCACTTTCAGTGTGCCAGCCTGTTTATTCTTGATCCCAGAGGGCAGCTAATGTCACATCACTCTCTCTTTCTCTGAAATAGATTCACTAATAGTAAGAATTTAGGGGCTCATAATCTGCTCATGCTGTCAAAATTTTTTCTAGTAAAGCATTGCTATAAATTGCTCCCTGGGTCTGATTTCCAAGCACTTTGTTGAATGGTTTAGTTAAAGTGTCTCACATATCTTAAAATATTTCTGCCCCATTCCCTTCCTGCTGGTGGTCAGAAATTTGAACTTCAATCATGGAATTTCTCCATTTATTGGAATACCCATTCTAGTGTTATAAATTCTTCTATTGGGAAGATAGTTTCACCGGTGGCTTTAGTACCATATGCTGTATCTTCCCAACTTTCTATTAATTTCTGTCACTTTTTCACTCTCAAGATCTGTGGCTGTACTGTAATATTTCAAGAGCTTGTTTTCTTCACATCACTGAATCCTCCTCTGCAAACCCTAAATATATGCACCCTTAAAATGTCCATTGCTTCTCGTAGTTTGTGGCCTGATTTAGAGATACCAATACCTGCCTGTTAGGCAATGGTATAGTAGCAGTCCAGTCCAGGGATTCTGCTCTCAATGGGTGAAATAGGAGAGGAAAACTTATCAGTTTAAATATATGTACAACAGACTTTTTCCCCGCTTCTAGAAAATATTTCTTCAATTTCTTAAAGCATGGTGTGTCAGTTAAGCTGTGTTAAAAATAACCTCTAGTCAGATGCTTCATGTGGGAGTTTCTTAAAACTGCTGAGCTAGTAAGTTCACACCCCACTTCCTGTATGCCTACCTTTCCATTTGATGCCATTCAACAGTGTAGGTAGTAGTTTCCAAAACTTTGCTTTGACTTTGAGGTATATTCCTAGAGCAATAAGGATTTGTGCCTGGACAAGTTCTATATCCTTATCTCCTTGTTCACCAGACTTGAGTCAAGGTAACAGCATCTGCAACCTTGATTGGGTTTGAGGGTGGATGACTACATACAAACTGTAGCTGACCAAGGCATGCTAGATCACAGGCTCTAATTCAGAGAGTCAAAAATAAAACCTGAGTGACTCTAGGTATGAGAGATTTCTATAAACTTGCTTCAAATCCACAGCATTTTATTACTTTTGTTTTCTTACCTTTCTCTTGGCCATCACCTGACTGTGTCTATTCTTTTAGTCATAACTTCACCCCTGCCATATGAGTGCAAAACTCCAACTTTCACCAGTTTCTCACAAAATCTACTGTTATGCAAGCATTTCATGAATTTGTATCTTTACATAGATATTCAGCAACACATGGGTGGGATCACATTTTAAATCATGGGGCCCTCCATTATCCATCACCATTTCTTTGTCTTTTGATCTGCTCCTTCCTATCCCAGATGAGGAACAAGCAAATTCTTTTTCGTCTGTAGAAAAGGCTGTGGAATGATTCTGCTCATACTCAGGCCCCTCGAGATTTCCCTTTGTATTTGAAAAGAGCTTGTGCATTAATTTATGCTGAACAAACACATTGTACTTCTGGAAAGATATTACAAGGAGAAAAAGTTATCTTTTTCACTAGATATAATTATGTTCATGCCAAATAACATATGGTAGATATGAGTGATGTATAGGCTTTAGGAACACAGAGGAATAGATGACTGATTCTCATGTGGAAAGTTGGGTTGAAGAAATAAAAGTGAGATGGGAAATCCAGGACATGGGCACAGTAGATGTGAAGGCATTGGTGATTATGATGTATTTAAAGAAATATGAACAGAGTGGTACTGAAACAAAGCATAGGAGAAAGAGAAGAGGATTGATGTGAAGTGCTAAAAAGGTAGACTGTCATACCTAGGAAGAGTCACTCTGCTTTTGTATGTATAAATATCTTCAGGGGTCTTCTGGAAAAGTTGGATAGACTGCAGAACTGAGTCATTATCTTCAAAGCTTTTATTGCCTTAAAATTTCTGCTTCAAGTGGCAAGTGTGAATTTAAAATTTTGTAGAACAAAGTAACTAAGCAACAAGATGGAACATGTTAAGTCAAGAAATAGTGGCGTTTGGTTTAATATTTCATAACAGTGTATATTGTGCTTAAGACTATATGGAACATACAAAAGTAACAGAATTTCGTATTCTGAAAATTTACTCTGTGTGTATGTAGCCTTAATAAATCAGTAAGAGTTTGCCCAAGCACTACTTGACAGCCAGAAAGAATAATTTCCCTTTCTTTCATAAGCTCAAACGCAAAACTTAAATTATATTGGATCTAACTGCAGTGAAAAAGTGCTTCTATTTTGATATATTTTACTTTGAAAATTTGGAAATTTTGTGAGGTTAAAAAGAATGATGGATATTGAAGGTGCGTTGACCAGGAGTAGGAGAGGAGGGCTTCTTCCTTCCTTCCTCCCTCTCCCCAGCTATTCCTTCCTTCTACCCTTTCCTTCCTTCAACAAGTATTTACTGAGTGGCTGCTATGTGCCAGGGACTGTGCTAGGTGCTGGGAGACAAAATGGCAGTTATAATACTATGTGATAAATATTCTGAAAAAAGAGTTTTCTAGAAGTATATAGGAGGAGTCTCAACCCAGACTTGAGGGATGAGAAAAACATTCCAATTCTTTTAACTTCTGTTAATTTTAAGTGGAAATGTGAAGAATGAGAGATGGCAAAGAGGGTTGAAGAAGAAATTTTGAATATTTAAAGGATTATTTACAGTTAGTTGACTTTTTAAAAATAAATTTATTTATTTTATTTATTAATTTTTGGCTGCATTGGGTCTTCGTTGCTGCGCGCGGGCTTTCTCTAGATGCGGTGAGCGGGGCCTACTCTTCGTTGCAGTGCACGGGATTCTGATTGTGGTGGCTTCTCTTGTTGCGGAACAGAGGCTCTAGGCGCATGGGCTTCAGTAGTTGCGGCACGTGGACTCAGTAGTTGTGGCTCGTGGGCTCAGTAGCTGTGGCTCATGGGCTCTAGAGCACAGGCTCAGTAGCTGTGGCACACGGGCTTAGTTGCTCTGCAGCATGCGGATCTTCCTGGACCAGGGCTCGAACCCATGTCCCCTGCATTGGCAGGCAGATATTTAACCACTGAGCCAACAGGGAAGCTCAGTTGACTTTTAAATAAGTAATAAATTTATAAAACAAAACATAAGCCTTTAAATTCAATTTATAAATTTTGAAAGAGTTTAGAGGAATACATTAAAATATCAATAATCATATTGACTTGTGCTTACTAATTTGAATAAACTCAAATTGAACACACCAAGCCCCCCTTAAGTGATCAGTCTCATTTATTACCTCAGTTAATCAAATTTCCTTAAATGTAATGGAAAAAATAAAACATGATACAAAAACAACTCAGAGAGGTGGGTTACAATTTTATATAAAGGAGTTATAGAAGGCTTTTCTGATGAAGTGACATTTGAGCAGTGACCTGAAGAAAGTGAGAAAGAAAATCTTAAAGATATCTGTGGAGAAAGCATTCCAGGAAAAGGGAACACCATGTGCAAAGACAAGCTGTTCATGTATGTGCAAAGGCATGCTTTTGGAAGGTTAAAGATGCACATTGTAACCTATCCAGTAAACACTAAAAATATGACAAAGAAGCATAGTTAAAGTGTCAATAGAGGACATAAATGGAATATTAAAAGATACTTGATTTAGTACATCGTACTGCACCGCCCCCCCCCCCAAAAAAAAAGGCTTGGAAGGAGGAGCAAAGGAACAAGAAATACAGGACGTAGAAAACACCAAGATCATAGGCTTAAATATAGACCTCTCAATCATTACATGAAATATACATAGCTTAAAAAACCTGATTAAAAAGACGCAGATTATTAGGCAGGATTAAAAAAAGCAAGAATGATCTACATGTTGCTTATAAGAATTACTTTAAAAACAGAGGCACACAGGCACTGGCTGTAAGTTAAAGGACAGAAATATATACATTTCCTGCAAACACTAAGCATAAGAAAGCTGATGTGACTGTGTTAATATCAGATAAAAGTGTCAAATAATCAAAAATCTACATTAATTTTAAATGTGTCTGAATCTAACATAAAAATTTCTAAAGGTTTTTTAACCAAAAATTGTCAAAACTAAAAAGAAAATGGGCAAATCTACAATATTATTTGGGGATTTTAAAGACCCCTCTTTCAAAAATTGATAGTATGAGTTCACATAGTTATATAGAAGAGCTGATTAAGACTATCAACCAAATTAACCTAATGATATTTTCAGAACACTACAAAAATAAATAAATAAAACAAGCCTACAAATGGGATATGCATTCTTTTCAAATGATTATGGATTTTTCATGAAAATAGATCATATTCAGGGCCAAGTGAAAAAACCCAATAAATTTCAAAGAATGAAAATAATACAAAGTGAACTCTTGAACATAAATGTAATAAACTAGATATCAATAAAAATTGATAAATTTCACAAAGTATTTCCTAATTAAATACAACACTTCCAAAGAACTCATGCATCAAAAAATAAACCACAAGATAAAGATAAATTTAGACCTATTATGAACTGAATGATAAAATGCACACACACACGAGCACACAGACATACATACACACACACACCTCATATCAAAATTAGTGGGATGCAACTAAAACAATCCATTAAAGGAAATGTGTAGCTTTAAATGCTTATTTTATGAAAGAAAAAAGGTATGAAATGAATGATCTTGTCTCCTACCTTCAGAAGACACTAAAAAGAAGAAAGCAAACAAAAGGAAATAAAAGAGTTAAAGATCAATGCAATTGAAAATTAAAAAATAATAGAGAAAATCACAAAGTCAGTTAATTCATTGAAAATATTAATAAACTTGATAAACCTACTAACAAGACTGATCAAGAAAAAAAGAAAAAAACCCTCAAAAAACAAATTACTACAGTCAGGAAAAAAAAAGGGACATCACTAGAGATGTTAAAGGAAATAGGAAGATATAATGAAGAGCTTCCTAACATTAAATATAACAATTTATAGGAAATTGATATTCTTTTAAAGACACAACTTACTATAACTTTTACAATGAGAAGTGGGATTTTTAAATTGTCGTATATGTGTTAAAAAAATAGAATTTCCCACAAAGAAAACTCCAGGTCCAAATGGCTTCACTAATAAGTTCTATTAAATACTTAAGGAAAAAAATCATACCTGTATTACTGAAACTCTTCACAAAGTAGATAAGGACAATCACCCTCCAATTCATTTTATGAGGCCAGCATAATCTTGATACCAAAATAAGACAAGGATATTACAAAAAATTGCAAGAAAATAACGTACAGGATAATATCTCTCATGAGTATAAATGCAAAAATCCTTAAAGTATTACCAGTAGATAATAGGAATAATACATTATGACCAAATAGGTTTTATGCTAGGAATTCAAGATGGGTTCACATATGAAAATCAATCAGTATAATTCACCAGAGTAACAGATTATGAGAGAAAAGTTACATGATCATTTCAATAGAGCAGGAAAAGTATTTGCTAAATTCAGTGACAGTTGAATTTGTGATTTAAAAAAAATCCCAGCAATAAGCCAGGAATGGAAGAAAATTTATTCAACCTGATAAAGAACACCTATGAAAACTTTATAGCTAGTATCAAATTTAATTGTCAGCTAAGGGTTGAGAGTCTTCCTCCTCTCCCCCCACCATCCAATTAGTCCAGCAACTTTTTCTGAAAAGACTTTCTGTCCACTCACTGAATTACTTTGATACTTTGGTTGACAGTCCTTTGATTATACTTGCAGGAATATTTGTAGACCCTCATTTTGTATTTTGATCTATTTGTGCTTTCACTAATACCACACCCTCTGATTACAAAGCTTTATAGTAAGTCATGAAGTAAAGCATTCAAATTAATCCCTTTTCTCTTAGATCAAGGACAAAAAAAAAACTGTTCTCATTTTTTTTTCAGCATTGTAGTAAAGATTCCAGAAATTTAATAAGGAAAGATAAAGAACTAAAAGAAATAAAAAAAGAAATAAAGTTTGGAAAAGACGAAATAAAGCTATCATTATTCATAGACAACCCAATCGTATATAAAATATCCAAAGGAACTTATAGTATCTGTCCTATGAACTAATAAGGGAATTTTGTAAGATTTCACCAAATAAAGTCAATATACAAAAATCAATTGTTTTCTTTAAATTTTCAAAGTATAATTCAGAAATAAAAATTTTAAATATTCCCTTTGAAGTAACATACAGTGTTTAGAAATAAATCTAATGACAGATACTTTAGATGTGTACACTGAAAACTACCAAACATTTGAGAGATTAAAACTCTAAATTATGGGAAATACATAGCAAGTTCATGGATTGGATGAAGCAATACTGTTAAGGTATCAGTTCTCCACAACTTGGTGTAAAGATTCAATGAAAATCCAATAAAACTGCAATGGTTTTTTTTCCCCTTTGTTTTGATAAAAAATTATAAGGGACTTCCCTGGTGGTCCAGTGGTTAAGACTCTGCACTTCCAATGCAGGGGGTATGGGTTTGATCCCTGGTCAGGGAACTAAGATCCCACATGCCGTGAAGCATGGCCAAAAAAAAAAAAAAAAAGATACTATATATAAAATAGGTAATAATGAGAACCTACAGGGAACTCTACTCAATGCTCTGTAGTGACTTAAATGGGAAGCAAGTTCAAAAAAGAGGGGATATATGTATATGTATAGCTGATTCATTTTGCTGTACAGTAGAAACTAACACAACATTGTAAAGCAACTATACTCCAATACAAATTAATAAAAAATTGTAAGCACATTCTGAAATATAAGTTGCAAGGAAAAGAACCTAAAGTGACAAAAACAAGTTGAAAGAAAAGAACAAATTTGAATGTTTTATTTTTACTTCAAGACTTACTATTAAGCAGTGTAATCAAGAGGGTGTGATATTAGTGAAAGCACAGATAAATAGATCAAAATACAAAATGTGGGTCCAGAAATATTCCCGCAAGTATGATCAAATAACTGTGACCAAAGTATCAACAATCAATTGGTGAAGGGACAGAAAGTCTTTTCAGAAAAAGTTGCTGGACTAATTGGATGGGGGGAGAGGAAGAAGAATCCCAACCCTTGACTCACATCATACAAAAAAATTGACTTGAGTTAAATAATAAATCAAAAATGTTAAAGTTAAAGCAGTAATGCTTCCAGAAGAAAGCCTAGGAGAATATCTTCACAACTTTGGGGTAGATAAAGATTTCTTAGCACATAGAAAGCACTAACCATAAAAGAAAGGAAAAAAGAGATAATTTTGATGTCATAAAAATTAAAAATTTGTGTTCAGTCTGAGCAATAAAATACATAACAGTAGTATTGTATTATAACCCAAAGAGTTAAATATATATTCATGAGTTCATACTAATATAAATAAATTACCAGATTAATAAAAAATGGAGGAGAAATGACAACTTCTCCTATGCAAGGATTACAATTCATAAATGAAGAGGAATGAAGAAACAGAATATCCCCATTAGAACATCACAGTAATGACTGCCACAATCAAGTTCCACCAATGGGTGCTAAAACTAGTGGGCAAAATTTTAAGCAGAGACAACATATCCGGGTACTCTCAAAGTATCTCCCCCCAAATATTTATAAATTTCAGAGCAAAAAGTACTAACTTTTCAGTGGAGAATCTTGGTAGACACTTCTTTAAGTTAAGTGATTAATGTTAATATCATTAGTAATACATATCAACATTATGTGCCCCTTGAAAAGGTCACATCACTCTGTGGTATCCTTCTTAGTAACACGTAACCTCAATTTCATTATGAGAAACTCAAATTGAGCGAAATCCTACAAAATATGAGACCAGTTTACTTCAAAATGCCCAGGTTGTGAAAGATGAGAATAGACTGTCACACACTGAAGGAGACTTAGGAGATATGACAACTGAGTGCAGTGTGGGATACTGGAACAGAAAAGGACATGGATGGAGAAACTGGTGAAACATGAATATATTTTGTACCTTAGTTTTATGTTATTATATCAAATTTGATTTCTTAGTTTTGATTACTGCTATATGGCTATATAAACGTTAACATAGGGGAAATTGGGTGAAGGGTATATGGGAACTCTCTGGACTATTTTTTCCACTCTTTGTAAGTCTAAAGTTATCTTAAAAGAAAATTTGAAACAAAACAATGACCAAAAGCTAATTTCCAAGTCAGGAGTTACACCCCTGAAATCAAATTACATTGATAGTTGTGTACTCAGCTGTGTTGAGTTTAGATAATCTTTATAATATTTAAAAATTCTAAAATATATTTTACTGCTTTAAGAACGAAAGTTGCCTCAATTTCAGAAACTCAGTTCAGCACATTATCTTTCCACCCACGCTGTATTGATTTTTGAGAGCTGTTGAGACAGCGCTCTTGGCAGTCCTAACAGAGTACATCAGAAAGCTCACAATGCTAAATCAGAGTAGAAAAGAAGAACATAAATTAAGTGAAATTAATAAAGCAAACTGAATAACAGTGAATGTAGCCCATAGGTAAACTTCCTTCTGGACTGAAAACAAAAGCAACTTCATAAACATTTTTAACAGTACCCTTGAGTAAACTGTACTTAATTCACAAGGTTTCATCTTCACAAATGTTATTTAAAGATGAACCATGTTTATTCATTTTCATGTTTCCTTTGTCATTCTCAGTAGTGTCAACTAATGGTTAAATATGTCCATTATCTTTTTGTTGTAGCGGCTCTTCAACCAGGGAAGTAAATATACTGCACCGAAATTAGAGATAAATTTTTACCCCATGTTACAAAGCCATAAACTGCTTGTTTATTTAGTGATTTTCACTGATGATAAATATGCTGTTCTATTGAGTGTTGATTGCAGTGCTTCCCTTGTCATCAATTGCATGCAATAATATTGATACTTTGTGTTTAGAGGTGTTTTCTCTTGAAGAACTCAGTTCTTCTTGAAGAGAGACCTACCCTGGCTCTATGGACCAAGTATGCTATGTTAACTTCCTAAGGCCACTGGGGGACAATTTAAAGAACTGCAAACTTAATGGCAAATGTAACGCTAAGTGGTATATCCTGCAATTCTTCAAAAAGTTTTCTGAGGTCCTGTTTCTGGTGATCAGGGTTGGAATACCTCTTATGTTTGTTTCATGACATTCAAGTCTGGTTTTTGTAACACTGCAAAGTGGAAGGGCAGATATATCAATACCTAAAGGAGCATAGAAGGTAGATTCCTTTCCCAGGTTATTTTCTTACTATTTACTAACTTTAAAATTAGGAAATTTAGTAAGCCTACTCTTAGCTTTATTTTACTTAACTATTTTTTAAAAAGTAATTTATAAAGTCTTATCTAAGTGTTCCATAAGGATATTACAGGGATCTAGGATGGGGTAGTTTTGTAAACTACCAAGAAAAATTCAAATGCATTCAAATGCAGGGTATTATTACTTATATATTATGACTTATAACAACTGGAATTCGATTTTCAGAATTGGAATTACTTATAACAATTAGAATTCAATCTTCAGGCACCTGGTATCCAAACGTTTACTCACATATTTAAAAAAAATCCTAAGTTACACTTTCTGGTGATTATGATTTACTCTTCCATACAATTCTTTTTTAAAATTTTTCACATTTTAATGCAATACAGATATTGATCCAAAGGAACAAGGCTAAAATAATAGAATTTCATGTAGGATAAGGCATCTTCTAGAGATGGGATACAGTATATTTTTCTCCATGTCTCTGAACCAAGTTTAATTTATAACATTAACAATTGTCAAATATCTTGGGGGAAGAGTTGCAAGTACCTAAATGTGCTAGGGTTATTTCAAATTAAATTGGCCTTGATACATTTTTAAGGCACTTTGTGATGATTGGAGAACACTGAGTTGGCACAAAACAATGGCTGAGAAGCAACTTAGGAGTTTGGGAGATGAGATCTATTATGTAATTTATACTTACAATACGTCTGTGAGCATAATGGGGTTATAAATTCCTCATATTACATGTGGAACAACTGGGGCCAGAAAAGTTGAGTAACTTGTTCAAAATGACAGAGAACCCAGTGGAGTTGCTGCAAGACCAGGCACTGATGCTTTGAACACTCTTTCTCCAGAAGGAGGCTAAAAGGGGTGATGGGGCAGACCCTGTTCGAACCAGAGAAACTCTGTTTTGTTTTCTCCATTTTTTATTTGAAGGTTCCCAGTGAGATTTTGTCTGAGAAAAGTGAAATAGTTCAAATGCAAACATTTATCAAACCAGTTGATTAGACTGAGTGCACATTGTTCCCAGTCATACCGTTGCCTCCCTTTGTATCCATCTACAGTGACTCAATTAAAAAAAAATAGAATAGGTCGATAGCATTAGGGAAGTTAGTTTAAAGCAGTAGCTTTCAATATTTTTTAACTGCAACCCATAAAAAGAAATGCTGTAAAATCAAAGACTATGAATTCTGGTATTTTTATTCTTTCCTATTGAGTTGAAAATTAGCTTTATGATCTAGCTTGGAAAATAGAAATATAAAGAAGGATCATTTAAAATATTCTTTTCAACTTCAGTCACATTTATTTCATTAATTAAGATGTTACAGCAAAAGAGTAAAATATTCTAGATTTAAAACTGATAGATGATACCATCTAATAATGAAATTTTAAATCAAAGGGGACTTCATCACCATTTCAAGAATTAATCTTTAGTATGAATTATTTGAATCACTAGTGGTTTCCCCACTGCACTAGAAGTTGTCTTATGTTTAAGTTTTCAAAATTGACTTTAGTAGCAACGATATTGGTAACATGAATGAGGTTAGGGTAAATGACATTTGGGATAGGAATCATTTTTCTGTGCAGTCTTAACCATTTTATTCCAAAAAGTATCAAGAACACAGGAAGCTTAGAGATAAATAAATAAATAAATAAAGATCATTATGATTAACTTTTTGAAGACCCTGCTGAGACTTCCAGGATGGTTGTTAAATGGCACATTAAGAGTTGTGGGTGACCATTTCCCATGTTTCCCCTGCCTCTTTCTTGCCTCTTTCATTCAGTTTTCTCAAGTTTTCTCTTGTATCCCTTCCTCTATTCCCTTCTTTTCCTTTTTTTACTTTCTTCTGACTGTGCCTTAGGCTTAGGCAAAATTGCAACTTTATCTGCTTTTAAAAAGAAAATGAGTCTAAAATGCTGAAGATACCCTGAGGGGGTCAACAATCAAATCTCAGAGAGAAGGCTGTGAATTGTTTAATTTTAATTAGAAAATGATGTTCCTTTTTCATGCCTTTATTGTAGCACTTACCAGTTATCACTTCTTGCCTTGCATTATAAATAATTGGTTGTCTGTTTTTGTCCTCTCCTGATATATTCACTCAATATGTAAATGAATAATGAGCAGAAATTCAACTTAGAAATATTTATACTTGTTACCAGATATTTTTGGAGTCAGCAGAGGTGCAACGTACATATGTTAGCAGTTTAGTTAAATCAACAAAACCAAAGGTGGCAAATACTTGGCAAGCTATTTACCATTCTTAGAAGAATGGTAACTGGCTTGCCATTCTACTGGGCTCCAGGCAGAAATCCTTAAACACAGATCTCCTTTCAACTGAGCTGGGGCTGGACCTTAGCATCCCCCCTAATGCGGCATTTTAGAAGTTGTGATTAGTTCATTAGACTTGGCATTCTAAATATAACATGAGTGCCATCCCTCTCTCAACTGAGATAAATTCAGATATTAAATATTACTTTTTTCTGTACCTCTGGTTTACACTGAGGAAATTGCCAAAGACACTGGTAAGTGAATTGCAACCAAAGTGAGCGAACTGCTGGAGGTGGCATCTGTTGGCTCTCTTTTTCTTTCCCTCCTATTATAAACTAGATTTTGATCAAAATATAAGAAGCCCTTTTCTGAAAGTGTTAACTTAGGGAGTCTATCACCTCTGATTCAAATGCAACCTTTCCTTCAAAGCCTTATCTGAAGCTCAGTTGCTATTAATTTGCCATCATCTGTCCTCATGTCCCAGATGGTTATTGATTTCCCAGCATCAGAGAAATCAGCATCCAAAGACTGTGAGAGGAGAAAAATCACAAAATGATATTCCATGCTCATGCTTGAACCCCTCTTCCAGGAAGAGGAGTGAGACCCCACAATAGGCTTAGACCAATCAGCAGATTCACTCTCTCCAATTATTGTTGGAAGCTGGTCCCTGAAAATCATGGCCATTTGGAGGATACTGAACAAAATGGGGGTTAGTTAGAAGGAAAAAGAGACGGAAATTGGATAAGCAGTGGGCAATGTCTGCTACGTGGCACATATGTGACCATCAAATTTTTGATGGTGTGGAATCAATTATTGAAATACATTTCAAGACCACCGTATCCTCAGTCCTAGATCTTGCCATCCCTCATGGAAAGCAAAAAAACTTGATAATCTCTTAGGCTCAGTTTGACCATATACAGAATCTATTAATTTTCAGTGAGCATTTTTGTGGCTTAATAACTATTGATAGGGACCTGCACATGAATTTTATTATGTTTGTGTTTGATGGTGTTGATGTGAGAATCATTTTCTGTAATATAGGAAATTTATAGGGACTCTTTTACTGAGAGTTAGGCCCTGGTCTAAATAGCCTTTATTTTTTTCAGATGAGAAAAGTTTTGAAGGTGAAATATAGAGTTAATCATTATAGGAGTTCTAGATACAGAACTGATAATATTACATCAAATATAATAGAAAAATCCATTACATATGTACAATAATATCTTCAGTGATGCAAGTAAGTGATGCATCTAATATTTGTAAAGACTAATGGCAGCATATTTAAACTTTAAGTAATATATCCACACATCTATATCTACTTAAATTGTGCACAATCTATATTAAGTTCTATTTAGCACTTTTTACTCTGTTGTCATTGCAGTCTGGCGTCTTGTCATATTTTAATCTACTTTTGGGTACCTTCAGGAAATTGCTTTGGAGTGTGGTTATATGCCTATAGAACCCCATTACAATGATTTGCAAATAATGTTACCACCACTATTGCATTCTCCATTTGGAAAAGTATCTTAACTAGGAAATCTCTTTTAAGGCAAGCAATAAACAATTTCATTAGAAATAGGGTTTTTGTTTTTGTTTCTGTACATTTCACAGTTATTACCAGTTTTTTTTTGTCATCTTTGTAAATTTGCAAGAAACTGGGTGATCAGTTTTCTTCAATTATTTTGTGTCCTCTACAATATGACCGTGTCTTTCTAAGCATCAAAACCTGACCCATCATGGGACACTGCATGGATAGCCTTACTGTAATAGTCTTCTGTCTATCCTTTAAACATAAGCTTAGAAGGTCAAGTGAATTACCTGTCGCATTCCTTATAAACTTCCTATGGCCTCCATATGAGGCTGGACCTGAGGCCTGCTGGGTAGAATGACTTGAGAAAAAGCCATTTTGGGGCTTCCCTGGTGGCACAGTGGTTGAGAATCTGCCTGCTAATGCAGAGGACACGGGTTCGAGCCCTGGTCTGGGAGGATCCCACATGCCGCGGAGCAACTAGGCCCGTGAGCCACAACTACTGAGCCTGCGCGTTTGGAGCCTGTGCTCCGCAGCAAGAGAGGCCGCGATAGTGAGAGGCCCGCACACCGCGATGAAGAGTGGCCCCCGCTTGCCACAACTAGAGAAAGCCCTCGCACAGAAATGAAGACGCAACACAGTAAAAAAAATAATTAATTAATTAATAAACTCCTACCCCCAACATCTAAAAAAAAAAAAAGAAAAAGCCATTTTGGACTTTAAGAACTAAAAGGAGGGGGAGAATCTGCATCACTTGAGACTGGATGACTAGATGCACTTCCGTCTGTGATGAGTTTGTTGTGGGAGTGAGAGTTTGAGGGGAAACAGCCTGCTCTTTCTTCTGTTATATTCCACATGGAACCATCCATGTCCGCACCTCCCAGGAAACATGAAAATATCTCCAGCTAGTGGAATAGCAGCCTCTTTCCTACTATCTTTGACTTTTTATTCGGCTGCTTTTGAAATGACTCTTAAAACAGTGAAAGATTAAAGGAAAGCAGGCTGCCAAGTACCTGAAAGAAACCAGCTTTTGGAGCTAAGCTTATAAACAAGGGCTCAGGCTTCAATAGAAGAAGGAAGGATAAAAGGGCCAAGGAATTCCTCTGTCCTCTGTACTCAGAGGATGTAGCTTCCTTGTCAGAGGAAAAAATGAATAGAATGAACCTTTCTTGGCCTCACAGTGTGTAGCGAGAGTGTTGAGAAGGAGGAAGATGAACTTTCAGACATCTGTGAAGGGCAGAACATTTTCTCCAATATGACTGGTTTAGACTGTGTGAAGCCACCATTCTCATGGGCCATCCTGCATACCGTGGCAAGGGCAAGGCTATAGGAGGAAAGGGGAAGTCACATGTTTGGGATTTTCCTGCAATTGTTCCTAGGTTCCCAGTCATGCTAATTTTGGAGAAAAGAAAGACACTTCTTAATGGACCTGTGACAGTCATCTGTGACTGCCAGATGACGTCTTCCTTTCCCCTTTGTATCTGACACAGCTGTACTTCTGCCTTTGTTTTTCATTGTACCCTTCAGATTAACTCTGTATGTAGAATACATGGCTTTCTTCAGGAATCTAGTCCCTCCCAGCATTCAGCCCAAGGTTTCAATATAGCTTTGAACATGAATGAAGGACATCTTAGCATGATGAGAGAAGCTCTGTGAACAGTTACGGCTCCACTTTCTGAAGCTTCTGCTTCAGGAAGACTGTTTTACATCTCCACATAGTACTCTCATATAGTCAGTTCTAACCTTGGAGCATCTTCCTTAAATAAGTCTGAATTATTTTACTCTATGCATCTTCAGTATTTTATCTTGCTTCTCACAGATGGTTAGGCTCTACTTGAATATATTATTCATATGTTATGCTCCTCCTAGCAAAGATAGAAATTGTTGGGATACTATTCTTAAATCATTAAGAAAGATTTCTCTCATTCTGATAGTCATCCATTACTTTTATTATGACCACAATAGCAAAACACAATCTTGCCCCAAAGGGACATTATTATTTTACATTTATAACTTTGTAAATACCTGTCGTATGAAATGCTGAAGACGTCCTTTAATTGTTTCTTTCTGAGAAGCAAGAAAGTGAGACCATATGATTGATTCCTGTGTCTGTGCCACATGACCATTTTAATTACATGAAAAATGGTTATAGTTTAAATTAGTGGGTACCTGGCATAATTCGGGCTTTGTAAGAATGAATATCCTCTGGCAATCCCACTGCCACAACAATTTACATTTCAGTTACCCTTATGACTAATATTTCCGACTAAGAAGTACTAGAAAGGAGCAACAACAAATTCTGAGAAGTAGCAATTTAAACTTTTTACTTCCATTATGACTATTTTTAAACTTAAGAAGCCAACCTACAGGATGGTTAGGGCACTACTCGAAGGTACTTCTTTCTCTCTCTGAGCAAGGCCTTCTGAAGAGATGTTATTTATGTATAAGTAACAGAACAAAGAGGATCAGGCCACAGTAGGCTAATGACAGAAAGCAGACTTCTAAGTACAGGAATGATGGCTGCCCTAAAATAGTACAAAGAAGTTAAATACTAAGGGAGGAAATGAGGCCCCATAGATAACAGACTCTGTGTTTGCAAATTCTCTTAAAATATCTTCTTAAGTAAATGGCAATGCTCATATGGCCCACAACTATGAGATATTTTGGGTATGGAATTAAAAGATACAAACTACTATGTTTAGAATAGATAAGCAACAAGGATATATTACACAGCACAGGGAATTATAACCATTATCTTATAATAACTCTCAATGGAGTACAATCTGTAAAAGTACTGAATCACTGCGCTGTAGATCTAAAACTAATATAATATTGTAAATCAACTATACTTCAATTAAAAAAATACTTTGCTAGTGTGGGGGAATTTCCATGAATGATTTATTGAGACTCGATCTATATGTCAAGTATTTTACTTCTAACTAGTACTCTTAAATGATTTGGCATGTTGAGTAGAAACCAAAATATTTTTTAAGAAGCAGGTTGAATGTCATTTCAATAAATTCTCCATTGTCTTTAACGTATCAGTTCAGAGCATCAATTACGAACATCAGTCGTGACCATTATAAATTGCTCCAAATGTTTCTTGTGTTAACATGGATTTTTCAGAAAGTTTTAGTGGTAGCATTTGCCTAATGCCAGTCCCAGCCACATGACATGGCTTGAAAATATGTAGGAAAGTTTAGGTGGAATGGAAGAAAAAGCAGCTGTTTGTTCATTTTTGAACCAGTATCTGAGGAGCTGGTGAGAGCTGACGGAGGTGGCAGGAGGGACAGGTTCCTGGTGCTAAATGTTAAATTTCGTGTCTCTCTCTAGGAGAGCAGGTGCACAAAAGAAAGTACTAACTTACCTGCTCTTGCCTCATTGATTTTTCAGTGAATAGACCATGAACTATTCCCACTTCATTCATAACATCTATGTCACAGTCACCTCACCTGTCATAAAGACACAAAAGTGAATGAAGTAAATGTTTTTTTTTTTTTTTTGATGAGTAGAGCTTGTCAGTTGCTGCCTGACTGTCAAACTGTGAGCTGAAACTCTGGGAAGTTTTGGGTTCTTTGAGTTCTTTGACTAGCTTATGTATTTGTTCAGCTGCTGGAGATTGCTTTGTTACCAAGTAAGTGCATTAATTTTAGATATTAAAAAATAAAAATAACCAACCTCTGGAATAGATCAGTATATTTATAAAGCTTTCTTCCTTTAGCCACACTCATTTCCTTGAAAGTGAACTATATGACTGTTTTTTTTTATCAAGCAATATTTACATTTTATTTTCTCTTCCTGTTGTCTACAAACATAATTCCACATAGCTTCAATATAATTTGCCATTCTTTTCATATTAAATTTAAATTTTATGATTCATAGTTATGTTTTTTAACATTGTATTCACAAGGTTTCATTGAGTTGGTCAATATTTTTTTTTACATTTTTATTGGAGTATAATTGCTTTACAATGGTGTGTTAGTTTCTGCTTTATAACAAAGTGAATCAGTTATACATATACATATATCCCCATATCTCTTCCCTCTTGCGTCTCCCTCCTTCCCACCCTCCCTGTCCCACGCTTCTAGCTGGTCACAAAGCACCGAGCTGATCTCCCTGTACAAATGAAGCAACTGACAAAGGATTAATCTCCAAAATTTACAAGCATCTCATGCAGCTCAATATTCAAAAAACAAACAACCCAATCCCAAATGGGCAGAAGACCTAAATACACATTTCTCCAAAGAAGATATACAGATTGCCAACAAACACATGAAAGAATGCTCAACATCATTAATTATTAGAGAAATGCAAATCAAAACTACAATGAGATATCATCTCACACCAGTCAGAATGGCCATCATCAAAAAATCTAGAAACAATAAATGCTGGAGAGGGTGTGGAGAAAAGGGAACCCTCATACACTGTTGGTGGGAATGTAAATTGATACAGCTACTATGGAGAACAGTATGGAGGTTCCTTTAAAAACTAAAAATAGAACTACCATACGACCCAGCAATCCCACTACTGGGCGTACACCCTGAGAAAACCATAATTCAAAAAGAGTCATGTACCACAGTGTTCATTGCAGCTCTATTTACAATAGCCAGGACATGGAAGCAACCTAAGTGTCCATCAACAGATGAATGGATAAAGAAGATGTGGCACATATATACAATGGGATATTACTCAGCCATAAAAAGAAATGAAATTGAGTTATTTGTAGTGAGGTGGATGGACCTAGCGTCTGTCATAGAGAGTGAAGTAAGTCAGAAAGAGAAAAACAAATACCATATGCTAACACATATATATGGAATCTAAAAAACAAACCAAAAAAATGGCCATGAAGAACCTAGGGGCAAGATGGGAATAAAGACGCAGACCTACTATATGACTGTTTTTAAATGTAGGCTTTTTGTGGGGTGGTTTTTAGCCTTGAAGATGACACTCTGTATTGATCATATTGTATTATAGTAATTATTACAGGGAAGTGGGGATGACCAATTATGTAGGCCCAAGCCTTGGTTACATTCTTCAACTGATCATAAGAGGCTATCAACTCTACCCCCATTTTAGCTTACTGTCAAATAAAAGTATACTAAATTTGTAATACAGAATATGGCAATCCACATATTTTTCAGAGTACAACCCAGATTTTTTGCTGCCAGATATTTATGACAAGATTGGTTGTGAGAAAATTGTCCTGAAGAATGATTACTGAAGGATTGATTGTGAAAGGTTGTCTGGAGAATATAGTATATATGTGTGGTGTTAGAATAGTGTTTCTCACACTAGGTTTCCTGGGTCACAGTGTTCCTCAAGAGTTAATAAGGTGTTCAGAAACTTTAAGGAGAAAACAGTTGCTGCTCTACCTCCTTTGAATTTCAATCTTGACTAATTTAGGATATTAAAGCATTGTGGTTTTGGAGCACAATATTTTGGCTTTCATTGAGTTGTAATTTGGTGATAGCCATTGTCTTTCATTGAGGGATCTTCTGGAACAGACCTTTGAAAATCATTGCTAAGTGTACTTCAGGAATGTTGTTGAGAACCTGATTTATTATAGTCACACTTTCCCTTTAGCAGGACCCATGAGAAGAAGTTCCCTCAGGTCTCACTGTTAAGTGCAGTTGTTGTTGTTTTTTCTTCAAAGAAAGATGTATTTTTATTCATTGTTAAGTACTTTAAATGCAAGAACTACAAGAACTATAAACTGAGGATTCAAATATGCTTTTACTTCACACTGAGCACCAGCAAACGCAGAGTCAAATTTGCCACTGATTTCTATAAAACCTTCTAGACCTTTTGGTATATCTTTAATATACTTCAGGCTTCATTTTCTTTTTCCTAAATTTATTTTACCGTTTCCCAATCTTCTTCAAAAATTTAAGCTAGTTTTATTGCATATATCTGTGTAGAATGATTTGTATCTTTTTGGAATGGGATGGAGATATAAATACAGTATGATTTTATGCTTATTCTTACCAACTCTACTTGATTCTAAGCTTTCCCATGACAACTTCACATCATAATCACGTTATTTCTGTGTCAGATAATCACATTCTCTTGCTTATAATACACAGTGTATTCGTTTACCTGTTATGTTTGAGTCACCATTATGGGTACTAGAGAAACAGTACTACACATTGAGTGTGTCCTAAGGGAAGTGAAAAGTGGAGTTGACATTTACTGAGATGAGGAAGACTGCAGGAGCAGGAGTTTGGGGTGGGGATGGGAAATTACAGGAGCAGTTTTGGATAAGTTAAGTCTGAGATGAACACATTTGCAATTATATTTTCCTAAGAGCTCTTTTGGTCCCACTTATAAGCAATGAGTCACATCTAAGAAGCAGTGGTGTATTGTAGATTTAGGCCATTACTCAATGATCTTTTCCCTCTTCCTTTGATGGACAGGCAGCATCAATCTTGTCAGGGCACATCAAATACATCATATCCTCTGAATCCAGGTCTCAGATCCTTGATTCCTAAAGAAGACAAATGAATTTGCAGTGGTGATGGCGTGGGCCCTCCCCTGGCGTCAACCCCTTCATTGTCAGAATTCAGGAAGATCTGCAGATTCCAGCTAAAACCACCATACCATCATTGGCAAAGATGAGGAAAGAACTCCAGAACTCAGCATGCTTTGCTTTCACCTTTTCCGAACACATTTACAGTCCCCTCCCCCACCACTTTTTTGAACCTCAGGGCAGGACTAAGATGGGGCCAGTGAAGCACTGACCTCAAGGGTCAAAATTAAGGAGACCCCAGAAAATCTCAGTAATCAAGATAAACACTATTTGAATATAATATTTTTAAAAAATCAAAATTAATGTAAAAATCCATGGATTAATAAAGTGCCATGCCTAGCCATATTGGAGTCTGAGCAAAAGGAAAAATCAATCAACATTAATATTGTTTTTATTTAAAATTCTGATCATTTGTTCATCATAATTTTTTTGTGTGTGTGTGGTATGCGGGCCTCTCACTGCTGTGGCCTCTCCCGTTGTGGAGCACAGGCTCCAGATGCGCAGGCTCAGCGGCCATGGCTCATGGGCCCAGCCGCTCCGCGGCATGTGGTATCTTCCCGGACTGGGGCACGAACCCGTGTGCCTTGCATTGGCAGGCGGACTCTCAACCACTGCGCCACCAGGGAAGCCCCATCGTAATTTTTTTTTATTTGGCACACCCTTAAATTTTGCCCCCAAAAGCCAGTGCCTTACTCTCCCCTGACTGTAGCCCCAGTTTATATCAGTTACCCCAGGAATACTAGGTCTCATCCTCTGGGTGTCAACCTTATATGATTTTCCTTTGTCTCACTCCATTCAACTTTTCCTTTACTATTACCCTGCCTTCTGAAACTCATGGCTATTTAAAAGCTTATAAGAGTTATATTAAGAGCTTATATCTCTCATACTTTCAAGATGTTCTCTGAATGCTTCTTTAATCTTTTGCCCTGATTCTCCTATTTCCATTGTTGTGCTCTCAAGTGGTAGATGTTTTCTTTCCCACATTCCTTATAACATTGAGATGTGGTAGAAGTCTTTGCTCTTTATAACTTGAGATGGGATAGAAGTCTTTGCTCACTATAACTGCTTCTAGACACTTCCACCTTCTTTCTCCCTATAATCACTAAGGTTTGAATATCATGTGATCAAAACATACCACAAACTACCCTTTTCTTTGCAGTTATCCATGGACCCCAACATCAATTCCTGGAAGATTTTATTTTATTTCCTTGCCAACTGTGAAATTCCTTGGTGATTTCAATATCCACTTGGATTATTATTCTAGTAAACTGTCCTCAAACTTCCTTGCCCACATCCCCTCCAATGATCTTGTTCTTCACCCTTCCACAGTCATTCAGTCCTGGGGCCATACCCTAGATGACATCATCTTCACTATAAAAAGTAGCATCTTTGTAGTCTTAATTTCAAGCATCACACTTTCCAAGCAGCTCTTCCTATCTTTCCATCTCACCTTTTCTAGTACCCCCAATTCAACATTCTTTAAGCTTATTGGCATAATCTGTAGATCCTTCCAGTTTTTTGCCCTCCCTCACCACCCTCTTATGTCTATAGATGCTTCTTTATCCAAGTTAGATTCTGCCATTGGGCATTAAATATCTCCTTCACATACATCCTCACTTCCTTATCCATCTCACTTTTCCATAGTTGCCTGACACAATTCCAGACCTGGTTAAATACCTCTTTCCACCTACATTGTCTCTGCACCTGCACAGCAAATGTAGTTGGAGCAACATACAAAACCAGACTTTCAGGTCTCACTTTAAATTCATGATGTCTGGGCTTCCCCCGTGGCGCAGTTGTTGAGAGTCCACCTGCCGATGCAGGTGACACGGGTTCGTGCCCCGGTCCGGGAAGATCCCACATGCCGTGGAGCGGCTGTGCCCGTGAGCCATGGCCGCTGAGCCTGCGCGTCCGGAGCCTGTTGCTCCACAACGGGAGAGGCCACAACAGTGAGAGGCCCGCGTACCGCAAAAAAAACAAAACAAAACAAACAAACAAAAAAATTAATGATGTCTAATCTTGAATGGACTCCCAGTGCTGCGGAGTCATTCTCCTCTACTGCCCTAGTTCATTCACTCTCACTCTGCTAGGCCAATATTTCCTACTTTTTCCCTCTTTTCCAAACTTCGTTTTGTTTTGTTTTGTTTTGTTTTTTTGCAGTATGCGGGCCTCTCACTGTTGTGGCCTCTCCCTTGCGGAGCACAGGCTCCGGACGCGCAGGCTCAGCGGCCATGGCTCACGGGCCCAGCCGCTCCGCGGCATGTGGGATCTTCCCGGACTGGGGCACGAACCCGTGTCCCCTGCATCGGCAGGCGGACTCTCAACCACTGTGCCACCAGGGAAGCCCCAAACTTCCAGTTTTCTATCCTCATTCTTAACTGATTACTTTGCTTTAATTCACTGAGAAAATAATGCAAATCACAAGACAATGTGTACAGGCTCTCACCACCACATCTACCTATTTACCTACATTTGCACCTATATATTATGATTTCCATTCCCCATGGATAAACTGACCATGTTACTAGTAAAGGTGAACTATCCACTTGTGCATCTGAACTACTTTCCTCTCACCTGCTCAAACTACCAGTGTAGACATTTTCTTCCTACTCGCCTGATTCCCCTTTCTATTAGATCATACTAAACAGTTTATAAATATGTACAGTTTCTCTCATCTTTAAACAAGCAAAGTAAACACCAAAAACTTTCCTAGTCTCCTCATTTTCTCTAGTCTCTTATAATTTCATTGTCACCTTTTAGAAACTAATAGCTGAAATCAGTGTCTATACCTGCTGTCTCTGATTATGTTCACCTTCTCTCTTGAAAACTTCTCATTTAGGTTTTGCTTCCATCCACTACTCTATCAAAACTGTTCTTTTCAAAGCACCAAATTTTAATCCTTTGTAAACCCAATAATCCGTTCTAAGTCTTGATCTTTCTTGACCTATCAGCTGCAGTTGACTCAGTTGTCAACTTTCCTCCTTGAAATACCTTCTACACCAGCTTCCTAGAACACCACTCTTCTGGTTTTACTCCTAAGTCACTGCCATCCCTTTGCTTATTCTTATTTATCTCCTGAAACTTTAAATATTAGAGTACACCTGGTACAATCCTCAGAACTCTACTTACATTTCTCACACATTCTCTTGGTGAATGTCATCCAGTTTCATGATTTTAATTACCATTTTTATACAGTAGAATCCCAAAATTTATCTTTAGCCCAGACATCTTTAGCCTATTTGAATATATAAAAAGCATCTAAAACTTAAATTCCCTATCAAGCCCCCTTCCCCACCTCACCCATAATGGAATCATTTCAGTCCTCTCCATCTTGGTAAATGTTGACTTTACCCTCCAGTTTCTCAGGCCAAAAAACCTTGGAGTCACACATTTGACTTCTTTCTCTTCATGCCACATACAATCCATTAGCAAATCCTACCTTAAAATATATTACAAATCTGAGGACTCTTCACCATTTCAATTGCTTTGATGTTGGTCTAAGTCAATTCTCTCCTCCCTGGATAGCCTCCTTAAGTAATATTCCTGTTTCCTCCCTTTCCCTCCTACACTCTAACTCAACACAGCAGCCAAAATGATGCCTTGAAATATAATATCAGGTGATATCATACCTCTGCTCTACACACTCCTTGGCTTCTGTCCCCCTCAGAGTAGATCCAACTTACTTAAAATGACATACAGCAGCTTACATGATTTGTTCTCCCATAACTTCCCTGGCCTCACCTTCTGCTAGTCTCCCTCTTGCTCATTCATCCAGATACTCTGTTGTCCTTTATATCTCTTGAACATGCCAGTGATGCTCCCATCATCTCAAGTCCTTTGCCCTTGTTTTACCCTCTGCTTTGAGGTTTCTTCTCCAAGATATTGCATGGCTTGTTTTCTCATCTCCTTCAAGTATTGTTTTCTTAAGTGATACTTTCCCTAAGTACCTTTTAAAAAATTGTTTTGACCCAGACTTCCCTATTCCCTTTTCTTGCTTTAATTTTCTTAAAACCTGTCATCACAATTTGACAATTATATTTTAAAATGTTTATTTATTTTTTATTCTCTTCTTTCCCCTTTCTCCCTAAACACTAACACTAGACAAGAAGATCTGAGGGCAGGGATATGGGTCTATTTTTTTCCCTGCTAAAATCCAACATTATGAATAATGCTTAGCAATATGTTCAACAAGCCTTTTTTCAACACTTTGGTGAATGTGTGTGTATACATATGTGTATATATATATATGTCTATATCTATATCTATATCTCCACATATTGTTTCTCTAAGACCAACACATTAGTTTTCCTTTATTCATTGGTCAACTTCCCAGTTCATGGCACCAAAACAGGAGACGGAAAGAAAGGCACATCTTTCTGCCGTCACCAGTCTGGCGAGAAAGAAGCCTGAGCAGTATATTATACAATTTAGAGATATCAGCTTATTTTCACATGTCACATACCCATAGCTACAGTGCTTTTATTATTTGTTCTAAATACTAATACTTTAAAACTGAAGACATTTATGTACATGCAGTCACCTACATTAGGTTTTCTAGATGATGACAGACCAAGAGTGACAAAGTCAAATGCCTTGAAAGTTCAGCGAAGAGGCATACATTTGTGAAGAATAGCAACTGGAAAAATAGGGAATGCTTTCCCCATCTGAAGTGGACAGCTGGTACTCAGACTCAGTCAATAATTGCTATATATTAATTTGATATCAATAATATCAGATCTTCAGGTTTTCAAAAAAAATGTTGGAAATACATATTTCTATCTAAAATACCTCCATGTTTAAAACCTGGCAATAAATTAAAAATTTGAAAAATACTGGTGCCCACCAAGGGGCTCTGCAAGTTGGATTTTGTTCCTGGGCCTCCCGTCTGCATTTTTTGCCTTTTGGTCTTGTGTGCCAGGCTGGCTAGGCTCAACCACTTCTAGTAATTAAGGCCAGCTGATAGGATGTGGGCATAAAGCCCCCTTCCTTCTTCCCTAGGGCTTATAGTATTTCCATATTGTGAGCAAATGCATCCAAATTCTGTGACAGGAGTTTCATTCTAGGTTGTTAAGATACCTCCAAGAATTGTAAAGTGTGTCCTCTCTGGATAAAGTTAGAGTTTCCAGTTTTAGATAAGACTTTACAGTTTATTGTACTTTATAAATTTGTCCCATTACCATATGCTTTCTTCTCATCAATATAATTCTAGGTCATTCATTCACTTGTTTCTTCAAATAATATTTAGTGAGGGTCTACTACCTGCCACACAACATACTGGATGCTGTGTAGATGCTCAATGACAAGTACTATTTGATAAGACAGACAATCAATATTGATTCTCTTCTTTCATAGTAACAGCATCAGTTTAATTTGAGACGGTAATATCTAGCCAATGATGACACTTCCCCTGATGCTTGCATATTGTTGTGGACATGTGACTAAGCTCTGTCTAATGAGATTGTTATGGGTTGAATTATTTCCCCCAAAAAGATATGTTGAATTCCTAAACCCTGGTACCTCAGAATGTGACCTTA
This sequence comes from Monodon monoceros, assembly GCF_005190385.1. Lineage (NCBI taxonomy): Eukaryota > Metazoa > Chordata > Mammalia > Artiodactyla > Monodontidae > Monodon > Monodon monoceros. The sequence continues at coordinate 60,170,081 of NW_021703775.1, forward strand.
TTTGGAAATAGTGTTATTGCATATGTAATAAGTTAAGATGAGCTTATACTGGAGTAGGTAGGGACCTCAACCCAATGATTGATATCCTCATAAGAAGAGAAAACACACAGACAAAGGGAAGAAAATAACATGGGAAAACACAAAAAGAGAACACCATGTGACACCAGAGATAGCAATTAAAGTGAATCGCAGCTGTAAACAAAAGAACATAAAGAATTGATGGCCACACCAGAAGCTAGAGAGGGGCAAGGAAGAATTCTCCCCAGGATCTCAGAAGGAGCATGGCCCTACTAATACCTTGATTTCAGACTTCTGGACTCCAGAACTGTGAGACATAAAGTTCTTTTTTTCTGAGACACCCAGTTTGTGGTACTTCGTTATAGAAGCCCTAGGAAACTAATACAGAGGTATAAGCAAAAATGGTCAGATGGGATTTCTGCTAATACTCCTTTTAAAAAGTTGTACATTTAGTTAGAAAGATGGACATAATAACCTGAGCCCCAGCTGGCATGTTGAACCATGTGGCATATTTGAGGATGAGATGTACACACTAAGGATGGTGGCAAAGAGCTCTAGAAGAAGTCTGGGACATGGAGGTATTGTGAATTGCTTTTCTGGTCCTGGAAGCCCTACCTCTGGCCTTCTTTTATATGACATTTAAATAAAATTCTGTGTGGTTCAAATGTGCCATTTGGACTTCATGTTTATGCAGCCACACTAATCCTAACTAATATACTGGTCTTCAAACAGATGTTAAGTATAGTGTAGAGGAGTCTCATGGGTGGAAGCAGGTGGCAAATTTCAGGAAATGCTTCATGGAAGGGGAGATCTTTAAAGTGGGGGAAGAAAAGAATAAATGGGATTGGGAAAGCACCCCAAATTAAGTTCATTTATATTATCATAATATTTATTGGTGGCCTTACTGATACCAACTACTAGGGTAATACAGAAAATTATCTCATGTTCATGTTGATCGTCATGTGCAAATGCCTGCTTTGGAGAGTCGATTCCTACATGACAGCCAAACGTTAGAAAGGCACAGATTTTGAGGTCCAGCAAGTTTATAATGTTTTCTCTCTGGTACTTATTAACTGTGTATTGTGACTTGTTATCTAATATATCTGAGCATCAGTTTTCCCATCTATAAAATTTAAATAAATACATCTGACACCCAGGCTCTTACAAGGAGTAAATGAGATAGTACATGCACCAGTGCTAAATGAGGAATAAGTGAGATAGTTCATCTAGGAATACCTGATGTACAAATGAGATATGAGGAATAAATTAAGGTAATATAAGTGAAAGCGCCTTAACATCTGCCTTTTGTGTAGCAAATAGTCAATAAATGTTATTCCCCTGCCATTCTTTCATCTATCAGTTTTTCTTCAATATCAAGTAAGTCAAAGAACTTAGACTTTTGGTGGGAGAAGGAAGTAATTCTTAAAGCAAATTGTCTTTATGCTTTGCTGTGTGTAGCACATCATGTTGTAATACACTAAAAGGCCAACCTTGTGTGTTTAAATTACAGCTTCAACAAGGATACTTGCTTTAGGGGAATAAATAGAGCTTCTGGTGCCTGCTTAGTTCAACCAGCTCAAGGGTATATTATCTTTCAGGTATTAAGTGGAAACCTTTAATACAAGAAGGGACTTCTTTACAGTATTCTGGGGAAAAGGCTGTATGCTTAACCTTAGTCAACTGAATTTTTTTTCACTTGAATCTTTTTATAGAAAAATTTTATAGAAACAGCTTGGCACCCAATGGAAAAAAATATATACTTACTCTTAGATCTAGCTTAGCCATTTAGTCAACATGATTAGGACATTTGGATATTTCCAAAATATTTTATATATATGTATATATGAAAAAATATATATATACTTTTCCCTATATACTTTCTTTCTCCTAGTGTAGCTCAGGACATAGGAGTTATTATGGAATCCTTAGAATATATCACACCTCCCCATTCCATTCAGATCCTTCCTCTTCCTTCCCCACCCTGGTCTCAGAGTTTTCTATATTTTGAGGTCAATTACTTTCCTGGATAGGAAATCTATAAGAATTTGTGACTTGGGTAATATATAGTAATCTTTTATTTTGGATTAATGATCCTCAAAATCCATCCGTGTATCCTCTCTAGATCATTGTTCCAGGTACCCAAATGAACTGCCTCACGGTTCTGACTTTGAAACCACTTGTTCATTTCTCTTGCAATTTCCTCTATTCTCTACAACTTCAGTCACCTTTACTTAAAGCCGTAGCCCCACTCTAGGTTATAGAAATAGTTTGGCTTCCAATGAGAAAAAGGTAGCTCCTCTTAGACCTATAGATTCTATATGAAGCCAGCTGTGTTATTGGTCTTACTGTGTTTGGTAACGTGGTTCTAATTATCAGGCCATATACTACAGTTAACTGGGTTTCCTTTTCATGACATTTGACCTGAGAGCATTTCTTAGTTTTAGAAGTCTAATGGATTCTGTGCAGTTCACTTGGGAGGTGACATACTGAACATACTGTGCAGTTCACTTGGGAGGTGACATTTACCCAGCACTGATTTCTGATCTGTATTTATACTTATTGTAAGGTGTTAGAGCCCACCTCTTGCTCACCATGAATATACTTGACATTGACTACTTGTCTCTAGCTATGGCTGATGGTAAGACTCATCTTCCCTGCCTGCCCAGTCCCCCAAGCAATCTCCCTCTAATTTGGTACACGTTGTTGATGACTGAACTGCTGCTCTGACTTTTCTGCCTTAATTGATTTTCCTGGACTGGATCCTATAACTTTCAAGTTGGTACTCTAATGTCCTGTAATAAGGATAGAGGATAATAAGCTTGACTAATTTGATGGTTTGTTTTCTGTGCAGAAAAGAGTAAAAGACTTAAAACAGTAAGCTGTAGCTAAACAATACCTCAATGTGGCCTTTGGCAAAACTGTAATGTGAGTCAAGTGTATTAAGAGTGTTTTTCCACCTCTTCATAAGGTGACCCTTTTTCTCCTTTTTTCTTCAAAAATTCTAATCTTTAGCTGCCCCAGGTTATCCCAATTGGAAGTTGATAAGCAAACTTTAGGTGTGAATGATAACATGTTAAGTCTTCTAGAATATTTGCATGATAAAAGAGCACCACAGAAAGGATCTTTGAGAGTAGATTTTAAGACTTTGTGGCCCCCTCCAACTGCATTACTTTACAGAAAATTATCTCCTGTGCTTTTGGATTCAAATAACTAAATCGATTAACAAAAAATTAAGACAATAAGTGTATAGTTATTAACATTTTTATCTTAAAAAAGAATGCCATTTAAAAAATGTATCATAAATCATCATTTTCTATATGATGGGAAATTTTAATAAGAAAAAAGTAGAGAGGTCATCATCTCAAAATCAAGGACAGTATTTTTCAGGAAAGAACATACATTGTTAATTTTAAATGCAGAAATTTTACACAAAATTTTGTATTGTATGTGCTTTTGTGCTAAAAGTATTTCAAATTGCCATAGTTTCATAGAAACAAAAACAAAAGAAGGAAAAAAGGAAGGAAGGAAAAAACAAAAACCAAATGTTCATTTTTTTCCCAGGACACTAAAGTCACAGCCGTTGTTAAAATTCTAGCTTCATGTAAATGTATTTATGATGACAATGTTGAACTTTATCTGAGTCCTATGCTTCCTTAAGGTAAGGTAAGGATGGTTGGAAAATTTCCTCCCACCCCCTTCTCTGTTCTGACAGACTGCTAGGTTAACAACAGACCACCCTGCCCCAGCATCTTCCAAGACAAGACACAGCCCCACCCCTCCTCAATAACTCCCTTGTTTTATAAAACCCCAGGTTTTCCCTCTCTGCTTTTAGACATTTCTTATTAATGAATGTTTTCCCCCTAATGCAAGAGCCTGAGTAAAATCATCTTAATTATCTGGTGCATTTTGTCTTTCACAATGAAAATATCCAACCTCATTCACCTCCCCCTCACCATTTCTGATGTAATCAATTCAGCATTCTCTTTGGATTCAGAAAAGTCAAGTTGCAGTTGCTTTGTCCCTTTTCTCTTTGCCAAAAGAGAACAAAAGTGGGCAGGGAGTCTGTCCACTGCTGCTCCAGGTGGCCCTTTAGACAGCGGACCCTTACCCTGTGGTAACTGTTATTTACTCAACACGGTACAGGTATTTTCCTGACTGAGATGTCATGTGTCCCTGTGAGGTTTTTTTTTTTTTTTTTTCCGGGACGCGGGCCTCTCACTGCCGCGGCCTCTGCTGCCGCAGAGCACAGGCTCCGGACGCGCAGGCCCAGCGGCCATGGCTCACGGGCCTAGCCGCTCCGCGGCATGTGGGATCTTCACGGACCGGGGCACGAACCCGTGTCCCCTGCAACGGCAGGCGGACTCTCAACCACTGCGCCACCAGGGAAGCCCTCTGTGAGGTTTTTTGTTTTGGTTTATGTTTTTCTTTTTCCCGGGGTTGATGGAGAAGGGCTTTTGTGAGCAGAAAATAAATGAATGATTGTTGCTTGACACTTTAAGTTAGAATTCAGTTTATTAAAGGAATAGTTTAAAACCTATTTTTTCTTAAGCCTTTAAACTCAATGTCCACATGTGATTATACTATTATTAATCTAGTAAACTTTAAGGATCACTATGGGGGATGGGTGATAATTTTCCATCAATTCAAATTGAAATGAATAAACTTAAGTAATCAGGCTCATTTTAAACTTAGTCTATTACATTCCTTTAAACCTTTAAAAATATGTTTAAATTCTTTCATTCTTTGATTTTACAAAGTACAAAGTAAATTTGCTCATCTGTATACCTAATTCTAAGGTTTGCTGGGGTTAAGAGACACTTTCTCACTAATGAAGTAGCTTTACTATTCCGGGTAAGTTGGAGCTTCCCATCCCACAAGAACCTGGACAGCTTGTTGACTAGAGCGTTTTTTTCCTGCGTGCTGAATGAAGCCAATTCATTTTGTGCCACTGAGATAACATGCACTCTTGCTTCTAGTTGTTTTTACAACAGCCATTCTTAGTCTAAACTCTCTAGATTCAATTGGTTTCTGTTGCATTTCAGTCACATCTCACCAAATATTTTTCACCTGACTTGAGTTTGCAACATCCCAGAAAAGTAGCAGCTTCCTTTAACCAATCTTTCTCTGATTAATTGAATGCTAGATTGTTTTTATATTCTTTTTCTATGACCACAGCAATTTTGTGGATATTAAAAAGACCTGCACTTGGACTCTGCATATCTCCCGTGATTTGGTCTGTCTGTAAGACCACAATTTCTAAGATCCCACTAATTACATCATCAATCTACACACACTTCTTCATGGACTAGTGTTTGTAACTCAATGGACAAAACTACCACAGCCTCAACCAACGTGGAAACCCAAGAGTCCAAGATTCTAGAAGGTAGGGAGAAGATAGGGGAGCACAGAGTATAACCTAATTGCCAACATGATCTTTGGTCATGTACCAACGGCAGTCTCAGGTTCTTTAACAGTATAATATCTATCACAAGGTGTGTGATAAAAACTCAGTGAAATCATATGCTTGAAAAGTGTATGAAATTTTTTTTTTTACAAATAAAAGGCATGAGGCCTATGATTATCATATTTATATTTTTCATCATTTGGATATAAAATAATTCTTTTAGGAGTAAACATCTAATGCATATTTTATTTTTAAGAGATGTATTGTGGATGAAAAAAGATTGCATAGAAAACACCATACAACAAGAGTAGTCCTTCAAATTTTGTGAGTATATATCACAGAAGGAAATAGTCTTGGGTAATAAAAAAACCCAACTCTGCTATATAGACTGTGTGACACAAAATATGTATTGCTTCTGAAGTAAATTAAATATGACTTAGGAGAATGAGCTAAAGAGACAATTTCTGGGACCGAGAGGATAGAACTTTTTACAATAAATAAAATAAATCCTAACAAGTACCCTTTTTTTCCCTTCAGGCCTTTCCTATTAAAGTGATAAATGCTTACAAAACAGATATTCAGCTACATAACCAAATAGATTGAACTGGACTGAGGAACAATTCACAACTGTAATTTTGATTCTTCAAACTTTTGGAAACAAAACTACTTTGAGATAAATAATGAAATTTTAAATCAGAATAGCATCTGATTGAAAAGATTTTAAATCCATGACTTCTTTTTGAAGTTGTATCTTTTTGGATGCTCACCGTTAATCTCAAGAGTGAGTTGGATTTACAGCCACAAGTCAAACTTTCAGAAGTCCTTGGCTGTATGAGCTTGGCTGCCCTCACCCAGCCAGCAGGCCTATAAAACACCTGAGTTGATTCTATTTATTCTGGAGGGGAGGAGCAAAGTTGTGCAAAAAAACAAAGGAAGAGAGTTCCCTAGGCAAAATTATGATGGATTCAAAATTTCTTTATCTTCTCACTGTCCTTGTGGCATCTGTTCTTTCTCAGCCTCCCACGCATTCCCTGTGCTCTCGTGATCAGAGTATGATCATGCTTCTTGATCATAGCATCAGTTCATTAACCCATTGCTTTATTATAGGATTTGTCAACCCCACCATCCATACAAACTTGTTGGTTATCTGTGCCACTCTCTCCTTACTGTGCTTTTTAGGTGGAAATAGGTTTTAATAAATTGATCATGCATAAAGGTAGTCTATTAGTGTTTTAGCTTGGGCTGATATAACAAAACACCATAGACTGGGCGGCTTAAACAGCAAATATTTATTTCTCATAGTTCTGGAGGCTAAACATCTAAGATCGGTGTGTTGGCATGGTCTGGCTCTGGTGAGAGCTCTCTTCCTGGCTTACAGATGACTGCCTTCTTGCTATATCCTCATATGGCAGAGAGAGACAGACAGAGACAAACAAGGAAAATGCACACTCTAGTCTCTCTTCCTTCTCCCTCTCTCTTTTTAAAAAATATTTATTTATTTATCTGTCTGTGTCGGGTCTTAGTTGCAGCACGCAGGCTCTTCATTGCGGTGCGCGGGCTTCTTATTGTGGCGTGTGGGCTCAGTAGTTGCAGCACGCGGGCTTTCTAGTTGTGGCACAAGGACTCTAGAGCACGGGGGCTTAGTTGCCCCATGGCATGTGGGATCTTAGTTCCCCGACCAGGGATCGAACCCGCATTCCCTGCACTGGAAGGCAGACTCAACCACTGGACCCTCTCTTCCTTCTCTTATAAGGATACTAATTCCATCATCACAGGGCCTCCACTCTCATGATCTTATCTAAACCCAATTACCTTGTGAAAGTCCCACCTCTGGATATCATCATACTTGGGACTAAAGCTTTAACATATGAATTTTCATGGGACACAACCATTCAGTCCATAGAAATCAGTGTATGAGTTATCATTTTCTAAGGCAACATATTAAAGTCTCTCCAGTAGGTTGTCATGGCAATATAGCAGGTAGGGGCAGATAAATGAGTAAGTAAGGGAGATAGTTTAGCAGTGGCCAGATCTTTAGCCCTCTTCTAAATGTTTTTACCATTCACCTCTGTCTGGAGCTGGTCCAGGATATGTAGGGTTCAGTCAATAAAGGCATGACATCTTTTTTTCCATCTCATGAACAAAGATGGATTCTCTGTTTGTCTTTGTGCCCAACTACACTAGCAGGTAGCTGTAGCAAGGACAAGGTGACTGTTTGCAATAGACTAAACCCCTGTACTTCCCAGCCAGAGGTCAGCTATTCTGCTTCTGAAGAGGTAAACAATACCACCTTATGAGTACTTTTCTTAAAGAATGTGGATGCTTTTTTAGTGTCAGCATAAGTGAATGAGTAAGAGGATCTGGAGGACACAACATAAGGAGCCAGGATGTGAGTGCCAGGAACGCTCTGAGCAGCGAGCAGGTGATTAGACTGGTAAGACTGGGGAGGTAGGTTTCAGCTGTGGGAGAGGTGAGCTGAACAAGCAGCTCCAGTAGAGTTGCTGGTACCCACAGCACAGAGCAGCAGGGACCAGGAAACTGGAATAGAGCTGCCAAGCAAGGAAGGGGAAGAGGCAAGCCCAAAGCCAGTCTGAGGTCTCAGAGAAGGGGTCTGGAGATTTAGTGGGGATGGAAAAGTCAGAAGATGAGCAGGTAGGGTAATAAGAACATGAACCAGAGCTGAGGAGAGGGGTTTATTTAACTGACTTCCCAGGTCATTCTCTTGGCAGGAGGCAATACCCAGTGGTAGGAGAAAGGATACTAGGTGTCTCCAGGCTGAGAGGCCGGTATCCAGAGGACAGCTGCTGGGAGGTAAACCCTGATGTTCTGTGTAGCCAAATCAGAGGTAACCTCATATCCCTTCCACCTTCCACCAGTTCTTAGATACCAGGAGCACTACCTGAAGGAATGCTGCATGATCAGAACATTCTGCCAGACCAGAAACAAATATGAGCAGTGTCCCACAGAACTGCCCATATCTGAGAATCAGAGACTCTCAGAGTCAGAAGGACCTGTGCCAGTGAGTGACCCTACTGAACTGAGATTTGTCCTGACCTCCTGAAAGCTTTCCTTCCTAAAAGACAAAACCTCGGAGCCCACTAGAAGAATCCTGAGCCTTATTTCTTTGTCTTTAGTATTGCTCTTTACCCAGAACATACTAAAAGAAGAAAAGGAGTTATTTTGACTGCTTTCCAGTAGATTTATTACCCAATGTAAGGCAGGGAACCTTTTGCTTGCATTCAGCCCACAGACATGTTTCCTTATGTATCTGTTTCCTAGGGTTGCCTTAACTAAGTACCACGAAGTGGGTGGCTCAAAAGAACAGAAATTTGTTGGCTCACAGTTCTGGCAGCTAGAAGTCCAAAATCAAGATGATGGAAATGCCATGCTCCCTTTGAAACTTAGAAGGGTGGTATTTTCCTTGCCTTTTCCTACCTTCTGGTCATTGCTGGCAAACATTGGCATTTCTTGGCTTGTAGACGGATCCCTCCAATCCTCTGTCTTCACATGATGTTCTCCCTGTGTGTCTCTGTCTTCACATGGCCGTCTTCTATAAGGACACCAGTCGTATTGAATTAGGGGCCCACTTTACTCCAGTATGACCTAATTTTAACTAATTACATCTGCAAAGAACCTATTTCCAAGAAAGGTCACATTCTTAGGTACAAGAGGTTGAAACTTCAACATACCTTTCTGGGGGGACACAATTTAACACATGACACTTTACGTGAGAATTTTCTGGCCATTTGTGGAAGCACTCTGGTTTCAGCCCTAGTAGCCCCAACACTAGAATTGGATTACATGAATTGAGGGTAAAAGAACTGATTTTACTTTCACAGGACTTTTATCCAATGTGAACTGAGGTTATTCTACAATAGTAGGATACATGACCACCTCTTACTGTTCACCCTGAATCCATAGTGAAGGAACATCTCACCAACCCCCTTCTATTAGAGACACTAATAATGCTTGCTTCTCAGTCTAGGAGAGTTACATGATACTACAAAAGGGAATATGTTTTTAGGGTAATTTTCAGATTTTTCCAATTCTGCTCTGAGAAGTTTTAGTTCTAGTTTCAGTTTAAAAGTATCTAGCACTGGTCTCAAGGGTTAGGGTCAAATGGGAGCTGGGTCATGGTGGTGTGCTGTTAAGGGCTGAATGTGTCCCCCTCAGAATTCATATGTTGAAGTCCTTACTCCAAATGTAATGGTTTTTGGGGATGGAGTCTTTGGGAGATAATTAGGTTTAGAAGAGGTCTTATAAGGTGAAACTTTGTAAGAAGAGACACCAGAGAGCTTGCTTGCTCTCTCTCCACCATGTGAGAATACAGTGAGAAGGCATCTGCAAGTTAGGAAAAGAGCTCTCACCAGAAACCAGCTATACTGGCACCCTGATCTTGGACCTCCAGCCTCCAGAACTGTGAGAAAATAAATTTCTGTGGTTTATGCTACCCAGTCTATGGTATTATGTCATGGCAGCCCAAGAAGACTAAGATATGCTCTGTATTCTCATGCTACCTCATCATCATGGAAACTATTAAATTACAAGTGCCTTGTGGGCAGTAGCTGGCTCTTTTATGCATAATAGACAGTAGTGCTTTACCTAAGCCCCACATTTGTGTTACACTGAAAATGCCCCTATTTTATAGATGAAGAAATAGAATTGGGAAGATTTGATGAACCTAAGCTGAGCTCAAATTTCTCTTACAACCTGCCTGTCTACCCCACTGACCTGCCCTATACCTGGTATCGTCTCAGTGTCTTGGACATAACTTCATTAAATTGAATCTGCTATGTAGAAACATGTTGTGGACAGTATGGGAAAAAAGGAGACGGTGTGGGTTGAGTCCAGTGAAAATAGTGTGGTTAGGTTTTTTTGCTTTCCCTCTGGAGTGTACCTGTAATTGTTGTTATTACAGCTTTACAGATATCCTTGTCTCCTGAAATCCATACAGGCAAGCAGAAGGTTGGAATGGGCAGGAGAGATACACCTACTGACAAAGGCAGGGGGTGGCCAGACAGGAGGAAATGAGCAGCCCTCGGTGATGGTGATGCAGAGGCAGGTGGGGTATCTAGAGAAAAGAACTGCAATTTCACAGCTTCAATACGCCCAGCAGGTCTTTTGCTCCTGCTGCGGTTCTGTACTTTCATCCTCCTGATTGGTAAAGACCACACAGTTTCATACTGGCTTATGAGCATGACTGAATGTTTCCCAGTGTGGACAAGCAAATGGAGGAAATTTAATCAAGTGCCTGTGAGGGCCTTGAAGTACAAATGGGCTCTAACAGATATAATATTAAAAAAAAATTATCATCCGGGTTGCCAAGTGCATTATTAATTTTTCTTCATTATATAATATCCCAAGCCTAAGTATTTAGGGAGAGATTAGTCAGGGTCATAACACTCTCCTTGACAGATATACACACAGGGTCTTCCTTGGCTACTTTTCTTGAAGCTCACAGAATAAAGGGAAGTCTAAGTAGGATCAATGAAATCTGGGAAGGAAAGTTTAAAGTTAGCTATTGCACATTCTTTGGAAATTGGGTGAATGGTCTACATTCTGGGGAAGTGGGTAAATTGGTAGCGATTCTATTCTTGAGTGTCATTGTTTATAAATCATGGTGTTAGGTATCCTTTGGCGATGTGGAGGGAATGAGGACTGTTCCAGCTACCTAAGAATTTATAGTCTCCAGGTGGCTGGTATAATTTAGAATGAGTGGAGCTGGGAAGACTTAAGAGGGGAATATTGGGAACAACTGAGAAGAGTATTTCATTAAACATAATGTGGTTATGGACCACTCAGGTAAGCTGATAATAATGTAAATTTCTGGGACTGCCACAGACTCTAATTCAGATATTTTTTATAATCATCTCTGGTGGTTTTGATGCAGATGGACACAGTCAAGAATTGTAGGTTCAGAAAAAGAAGAATTCTGTGGTTTGGCTGTAACAAGCCATTCTCAGTAAAAAAAAAAATGTGGCATAAGATGAAAGCAAGCATGGGGCACCAAAACTTGCTAGACTAGAGAGGTAGAAGACAAATGCAATGGGATAGGTAAAAAAAATCTTAAACACAGGCACAACACTGTAGAATTTGGAATACCTTTTTAAATTTCAAAATTCTTTAACACTTCCTAATTTTTTCAGCAGTTTCCTTAACTTCAGCCCATAAGTTAGAATTTTTTAAATATCCAAATATTATTTGTTTTTACAATTTTTCAATTTTATTATCAAAAATACAAGTCATCAATTTTGCAAAGCTTAACCTTACAGAATTGAAGCAATACCTTCTCAAGCACTGTCAGCTGCTAGATTGTTCTGTAGGTAATTACTTTGCATTTTAAAAAATGTCATTTTATTGAAGAATGACTGACATACAAAATGCTGCACATGTTTAATGTATAAAACTTGATGAATTTGGAGATAAGTATACTACCATGAAACCATCACCAAAATATATGCCATAAATATATCCATCCTCTCCAAAAGTTTCCTCCTGCCCTCTTTATTATTAATTTGTCATAAGAACACTTAACATAAAATCTAGCCTCTTAGCAAAATTTAAGGATGTATGATGCTTAATTTTTTGTGTCAACTTGACTTGCCAATGCCCAGATAGCTGGTAAAACATTTCTGGGTGTGTCTGTGAGGATGTTTCTGGAAGGAATTAGCATTTGAACCTGTAGAATAAATAAAGAAGATTGCCAGTGCAGGTGGACATCATCTAATCCATTTAGGGCCTGAGTAGAACCAAAAAAGATGGAAGAATGGTGAATTTGCTCTCTTTGCTTGAGTTGGGACATCTGTCTTCTCCTGCCCTTGGATATCAGTACTCCTGTTTCTCAGGCCTTCAGATTCAGACTGGGACTTGCTCTGTCAGCTCCCCTGGTTTTCAGGCCTTTGGACTCAGACTGAATTCACCCTCAGCTTCCCTGTTTCTCCAGCTTGCTGATATTAGATCATTGGACTTCTCTGCCTCCATGATCACATCTTGATCCTTCTCTCTCTCTCTCTCTGGAGAACCTGACTAATAGGATACAATAGAGTAATGTTACCTGTAGGCACCATGATGTACAATGGATCTCTAGGACTTATTCACCTTACATAATTAAAATTCCATAAATTGCCATTTTAATGTGATCACTACTACTACCATTATTGTTCTGCTAGCTATTTTAATGCCTTTGAAATCAGAGACTCTTGCTTTTCTTCTTAACCCCTCATGGAACAATGGTCATCAAATACTTACTGATTATCTAGTTTGGAAATATGGCACATATGCATGAGGTTGACACACTTCTACAGATTTAACCAAAGTTACCACTTTGCTTTATTATTTTTTATCATCTATGTCATTTAACTTTCCTTGTATATTTTTCATCTCCTAATTTATTTGTGTACATTCTGGATGGTTTCCCCAGGTATTTCCAAATTTATAAATTTTCTTCTCAACTGTATCTAGTCTCCACTTATGCATCTATTGAATGTTTTAAAATTTTTGAAGATTATATTTGAATATCTGTATTCTCTTTCAGATTGGTTTGTTCTTTTTCGCATGATGTTATATTCTTGTTTTATGCATTCTCTCCCCTTTTTCTTTTTTTGATTATTTAAAGTATATTTTAAGGTCCTTTAAACTTGCTCTATTTCCTTCAGTTGGTCAGATATGGATTCTCTGATTTTGTTGCACTTTCTTCCTATTGTATATGGTGGTGTGTTTTCTTACATTTTTGGACATTTTGTTAATGAGTTCATCCTTACTGGGTTTGTCTTCCATGGGCATCCCACGTATGCCTTGAGCTGTGTAGACACCGTAATTGGATGGTTCGGGATGTCCTATGAGATTTGCTGATCATAGATCAATTCTTAAGTTAGTCTTTGGTTCAGGATATCTTCATTATTTTGGTAGTCTAACTTTGGTCACCTTGCTCATATTGGGCACAGGGTAAGGACTCCAGTTTTATTTAGAGCCCAGATTGACTGGCTCATCTTCAACATAATCCTGGGCCTCTGGATGCAGTTTTTTGTTTTTTTTTTCTGGTTCCAGCTCACAGACTATGAAATCCTTTCTTCATTCTTAGCTTTAGGTAGCAATCCCAGTTTCAGGTACAGGGCCTTATGGCCATAATTCCTGACTCTGCCCAAACATTAGAACTCTAGTCCCTAGTATCTGATCCTGGTATCCCTGTGGGTGGTGAAGAATTTCCCTCTTGCTTAGCACTTTTCTTATTTCCCTCATTTATGACTTCTCCTAAGGAAAATTTTCCCTTTTTCCTTTTGAGGTCAGCTACTGTTTTTGGATTTCTAAAGCTTATTTCATCCAAAAGTACTACATAGTTATAGCAAGATGAAGAGATGTCTATATCTGCCTAGATCACCATCTTTTCTGGAGGACTTAGAGAATTTTATCATTATTCCCATTTTATTGATGAAGATAGAGGAGGTTGGGGTCAGCTGAGTCCATGTTACAGGCACAAAATTGATATTATTGAAGCACATTTTATATTTGCCTGTTAATAAGTAGGTGAATTTAGGTGAACCCAAGGAAGTCACATAGGAAGTTAGAGGTGAGGAGGGTGGTGGGGAATGATAAATGTAGGTTATAAGAGTCATCAAGGCATGAGGTGAGGTACAGATTCAAATGTATTCAAGAGGCAGGCCAGAAACAATGGCAGTCACCATATTATAATACAAAAGGAGTGGTGAGGAGATTCTAACTGGGGCAGGCATACTCTGCTAAACATCTTCAAATTCTAAAACTTTCAAATAACATTCTGGCAAAAACCACAACTGCTGACTAAATTCAAATTGGCCGCTATTTTGCCACCTGTGGATTAAGTCATTCAGACTTTGTCTTTTAAGCAGGGGGGGTAGGTGGTACGAGATCCCTCCTTTGCAGTCCACTTCATTATTCTTAGCATAGTTGATTTTCATAATGCATATCAAAGTTTATTTTGCATTCCATGAGCACATAAAAAATAAGAGTTGGGAGAGGTAGCCAAACATGCTAAACAATATGAGATACCTTATTAAAGTGACCCTTTTACAATATGGGTAATGTGCTCATAAAATTTTGAAAACAAGTCTCTTTTATGATTTGCAGACCATAGGGAATAAATAAACATTGTTTCATACATACCTAAGTTTCCAAAAGGCAGATTTCTTTTGTCTGGTAGAACTTCAAGGTCTCAAAGTGGGAAAAAAGGGAAAGATGTATGCTGATGCCATGGATCTCTTTGAAAAGGAAAAGCTGGTCTAGGGCAAGATAACCAGAGTAATACAGGGACAAACCTGATGAGATATGATCAAAGTAGGGTACCAGAGGATGGGGCTGTTAATTATCCTCCTCCTCTTCTTCTCCCCGCTCCCTCCTCCTCCCCCTCCTTTTCCCCTTCCTTTCCCCTCTTCCTCCCCCTCCCCTCCCCTCCCCCTTCTTCTTTATCTTCTTCTTTCTTCTTCCTTCTTCTTCTTCCTCTTCTTTTTGGCAGCGTGACCATTTGGATCTTTTTCAGCCTTTGTAGGGTCAGACTTTTTCAGCTTCTTGTTCTAGGGTGGGGGTTCTCAAAGTGTGGTCCCTAGACCAGCAGCAAAACATCACCTGGGAACTTGTTAGAGTGGCAAATAGTCTCCCTCTCAGATTCACTGAATCAGAAGCTCTCTGGGTGGGGCCCAAAAATGGATTTTAAGAAACTCTCCAGGTGATTCTGATGCACTGCTGATGTTTAAGAACAACTATCCTAGGGAAATAAATTTTATATGGTAGACATTTCTGCATCCTTAACTGACGTGCAGTAGATGGAGCCATCAGGATCAGGCAGAACTTAAAAAATAGCAAGACTGGACTAATAATAATAATAGCTGGTTCTTATTGAGTACTAACTACTTCTCTAAGTATTCTACATGCATTGACCTACTTACCCTACAGGAACACTGTTACTATTCCAATATTATACAGGAGAAAAATCTCAGAAGCTCAGAGAAGTAACTAGTCCTAGGTCACACGGTGCTGGCTGCATACCAAAACCCATTCTTGAAAACTCAACTTGGACTGTTCCCTAAGTGAGAAATAAACTTCCCATGTTTGAATCACAATATATTTGGGGGTCTGTTTTTTGCTGCAGTCTGGGTTACCCTAACAAATAAATACAAGTAAATGGCAGGGCTTACAGTTTAGCCTTAGTAGTTTAGGCTATTTAGGGTAGCCTAAGAGTTCAGGTTCTATACTCTTAACTTTAACATTGTATTACCTGTCTGGAACTGCTGCAGATGCCAGAAATTTACTCAAAGGATCTTATCCTGCTTTTTTCTTATATTGTCTATTGATCTCTGCCCTAAATTGAGCCCTTCAGTTTGGTGATTTTATGCAACTTTTAGAGCATCATGTCTAATACAAGAATGTAAATATTTATTTTCCATTAACTTAGGGTGTTCATTCACCAATGTCTTTCCCTCTTAAAAAATATATTCTTGCATTATTTTTTGAAAATCTCATATTACATTGTGATATTATTGCTTTGCTAAATTCTTGCCTGTCATATTTAGTCAATTATAAAGTCATATTCCTTCCTTAACCCCACCTTTAGAGAATTATCATTAATTAGGCTATCTTAGAATCCTGATGCTCCCTTTTACTCTTATGCCATTTTTTGTGACCTCTTCTATAAGTCTCTTCTATCTTCATTTATATGAAAATAAATACCTCTCATATTATTCATATATGTTCCCATTGTTAATTTCCACTATATTTAATAGGCTTCTACAAATTTGGTAAAAAATTGTATATATATAAAGAAAGGATAGAGCCATAAAATTGCTTATTAATTCCTCTAAGATAATTTTGGCCAGTAGCACTGAAATATATATCTGTGTGCAGAGTTTGGTATCAAACAGGTAAACACACCACAGAAGAAATATGGAATAATGGAAATACTCTGGACATGGACAGAACTAGCCTTGGCATTGCCATTTAAGAACTGTGTGAGACTAGGCATGGCACTTGGAACAGCTCCTTATTGTGAAATGACAGACTTAGATGATGCCTAAAGTTCTTTCTAGCAATAAAATTCTAAATTCCTCATTCTACACCTGAAGGTTAATTTCAATGACATTTCCTGCTGGGTCTAATTTCCCAAAGAGAGGCCCTTGACGCTTAAGCTTATAGAATATAAGGTCAGTGTATCAGGGTGAAGCCAGTCAAATGGAACCTATTCTAAATTGTTCAGTAGAAGAAACTTAACATGAGGAACACATTTTAAAGGTTTGGGAAGAGCTGAAGAGGCAATAATAGTATGATACTTCCAGCTCCAGTGAAGGAGGGACAAAGGGAAGAGGTGGTTTTCCCAGAACCCAAGGACAGGGCTACGAGGAAAGCGTTGGGATCCTGATGGTAGAGGCTTTATTAAGTAAGTGCTAAAATCAGTGTGGGAGGAGTCCCTTGAGTGAGATGGAAACATGTTGAGAAGGGCTTCTTGAATGTGCTTGATCCACAAAGAGATATAGTCAATGCCAGAGACCATGCCAGAGTCAATGCTGGAGCCATGAGAGAAAGTCTGTAGCTTCCCTCCCCTTTGTCCTATCTAATCCCCTTCCAGAGCCTCCCACTGGTCAAATTTAACTAGAAGTCAGTGGATAAAGAATCCTAGCAAATGTAGCTTGCAGGGGTCAGTTTCCTGTAACAAAGAACATAAAAAGGAAAAGTTTTAACTGATTGATGCAGTGAATACAGGGCATCTTTCACAGAATCCTTCACTTCCATTTTCAGTGAATCTTCTTATCCTAAATTCCAGGCTGGTTGGCCACATATTTGATTCTCAGCCCCAACTCAGATTAATCAGCTGTGGAGACTATAAACCGAAGACACTTGCTCCAGAATATTCCTCCACAACTCCTGTCAACATAGCTACCTCCACACCAAATCCTGATAGGATGCAAATCCTCCATGAAGGGAGCCAGAATAAAGAGATTTATCCTGGAGCTGGTCATCAGGAGCAGGCTCTCTCTGTAGAAGAGGAGTGTGTGGACCTTCTGTGGCAGTAGGAGTAGCATGTCACTTCCTCTGCATGGACAGAAGCATGTTTTTCAAAAAGCTAGATTTGTTTATGGCGGTGCCTCCTAGCTAAGGGCACAAGGGAGGGCCTCCCCCCCTAGGCTGCAACTAAAAAGCCATAGTGCATCAGCTGAATCAGATCAAGGGGATTCTTTCCTTTTTACAGCTTCCCATTAACTGCTAATTGGGTCCCATGGTATTAGACACTCTTGACATCGTTTCCTAGCTCATTCTTCCCCTTTTGACTTGAACTTGGTAGCATGATTCTCAATGGACTTAAGTTAAAGTCTGAATCTCTAGCATAGAGCTTCTCAACTTTGATACATATAATATCTCCTAAGATCTGATTCCTGACATACAAATTCAGATTCAGTAGGTCTGAGCTGGGCTCAAGGTTTTCTAGTTCTAGAAAGCTCCCAGGTGTTGTTGGTGGTGTTAGCTCACATGCCTCACTAAGGATTTTTGTTTTTGTTTTTGTTGTTGATCTAGGAGGTATTCCTCAGAATTGTGCTCATGTACCACATTCTAAAACCCCCCCAAAAACATACAACTAAAAGCAAAAACAAAGGCTTGCGTGTCTGAGTGGATGTAGAATCTAAACCACTCTGTTCGATCATCTTACTCTGTTTGAGGACCTCAAGGTGGCATGGAGGTCACTAACTGATGAGACTGGGTAATGCTGGTCTCCTGGGAGTAATAAATGAAGATGCTTCACTTCAGTGTATGGTGGCTCCGTTTCAATAACTGGCTAGAGAATATCCTTCAGGCAGAGCAGACAGGATAGAAATAAAGTGAGATGGGAATAACTCTGGTTGGGTCACAGCCAAGTCATGAACCATGTTGATTCCCCCAATTTACTATCACTTGCTTAGTGCCTGTCAGGGCAGCCAGCTGGTTTTCCTCCAAGACACTGTCAGCATACTCAACTCTGTTTTCTCTGCTTCCAGAGATACTGCAATGATTGTCCCCACAAGGAAGAATCTGAAAGTTGAATGTCTTAAAAACTGGAGATTCCTTTTTAACAGCTGTAAGGAAATTTGACAGCTCTAGATCTCTGAAAATAAGATTATTTTATTTCACAGGGTATTGTAATGGCTGATTTGCGTTTTGATCCGTTCTGCCTCTACGTTGAGGGTCTAGTGTTTATTTGTTGCCTTGTCTATTTTCCTGGACTTTCTAGATCTGTTACAGGAAACAGAAATTATTCCATAGGAGCAAAGAAATAGTAGGCTGTTCCTATTTTATACACAGACTGAAGTGAGTCATTAGTAAAATTGGTGGTATCAGTGAAAGAGAAAAAATTGGTCAAATTCCTAGGGAAAAACAAATAAGCAAGCAAGCAAATCAAAAGCAATGATGAATTGGGAATTGCCCCAAGATTAAAAAGAGATTCTCAGGATATTGGTTTCCTTTCCTCATAATTCTTAGTGATTTTGAGGTCCTTTGTTGACAATTAAAGGTATTATATACACAACTGATGACTCCATGCCTGAACAGATTGTGTGTGTGTGTGTGTGTGTGTGTGTGCGTGTGTGTGTGTGTGTGTCTTTGTCTGATTTGGATGTTATTATTTGGAAAGAGAAAGAGTACTCTGGGAAATCAGCTTCACTTTCTTCATATGTGAAATCAGACAACATATCTCAATCTCAGAACAGTTTTATTAATTGAATGTAAAAAATATATAAAAGGCTCAGCATTTTCACTTGCACATAAAATATCCTCAAGAACTTTCAACAGTCCATATGAGTATTTCATAGGTTTATATCTCTGACTCCACCTCACTTAATCCTGAGAACATTCTTATGAAGGAGATCTTGTCTCCTTTTGAAAACACCTGCCTGAACTGAAGCTTAAAGGGGTTAGGGGATTTGCCTAAGGTCACATAACTGGGAATTTACACAATTAAGTTTAAACCCCAATTCTCTGATTTCAAATCTCTGCCTTATATCTACACACTGTTAAGAAGTGAATGTCTGGGGCATCAGGGGAATATGAGCATATACCACTTTAAGGATCTTGCAGCAAGACGTTATATAGGGCATAGATGAACTTCTCTCTGTTATAATGACTAGAGGTGGTCTGATTATGTCCAAACCTCTTAAAAATAAACTCTCTTGGGTCATCTCTGGACCAGCAGCGATCAGCCTCATTAGTATTTTGTCATCTGTGTGTAGACTTGTTGATTTCCCTTAACTCTTCCCCGTTTAGTTTCCAGTCACTTACCCTGCTTTTAATTCAGCTTGCTGATCAATTATTATAGTTTTGTCATTCCTTCCAAACATTTCCCTACTCTTCACCCTCACCGAAACTTGACTCCTTTATATAAGAGCTAGAGTGGATTGTTTCCTCTACTACTTTACTTTTTCTGCTTTCAGCACCATGCAAGATTGATTACCTTTAGAGTTGAGTTAACTCCATTTTATTTATCTTTTGAGATGTGTCTTTAATTGCTAAAGGAACTTCCTGCTATTTCTTTTCAAATTATACTGAAATTGCTAACTGAATTTCACTACAACTACCTGGAGGCATATTTGGTGGAAAATATTTTATGTTGCTTCCTGAGCCCCATAATGAAACAAGCAATGTTTGTTTCAAACTACAAAGCTGGCTTCAGTCCTAAATGAAGTTTCTAAATTTTTTTCTAACCAAACATTTAATTGTTCGAATTTTTAAAACTGCCAGCGTAAACAGCTAGGTTCTTCTAACTGTGCTTGTGAAATATTTAATCTCATTTAGAAGCAAATCACTCACACCCTCTGCCAGGGGGACTATTGTTGATAAAATCAGGACTCTTGTATCTGCCTAGGTACTGTCTCCTCTTGAGTGGGATTCTTAATAAGATGGCTTAAGTGCTGCCTCTGCCTGGTTGGAAACGGTACTGCTTGTTGCTTTCTGGTTGGCAGAGGAAATCCCTCCATCTGCATTTACTCTTCCATTTGAGCCTGAAAGACCAAATACTGCCTTCAGGTTCTGCCACATGCCTGTGGGTTGGATTTGGAATCTAGATGTCCTCTTTATCTAAAGTTTTGTGAAAGACTTACAAAAGGGGACACTTGAGGGGAGGTAGTATGAGAGATACCTTGTGCACATTTACAGGAGCAAATGTCTTGAGAGCATATCTCCTCCTCACCTCCTCCTTCTTCTGTTTTCGCCTCTCAGTTGGGTCTTTGTGGAGGTGAATTCCCTGCTCACTGACATAGTGCATCTACTGTAGAGGGTTAGATTGCTTTCTGGGTCATAGGTAATATTTGTGGTTGCTGAATGTTAGGGATGTGTTACAACTGGTGGCAAAATGAGAGCTCAGATCTATCTGCAGATGTTACCAATTAGGGCCAGTGCCATTTTCCACAGCTGTGGGCCCTGAAACTCTCTCACCTGCAGGTTCAGAACTATCTAATCCTTAAACCAATGAGAGCCTGGGCTGATGGAATTTTGTAGTTCCTTTCTTTTTGGATAAGTGAGCTCCATAAAAGATTTGTTCTCCCCACGGACAGCCCAGTCTCCTGGCTTGACTTTTTCTTGGGACTCTGGTGACTAGCTCCCAATCCAGCCACCTTCTGGGTCTGGCCGTGACTCTCACTTAGGGGTCCTAAATTCCTGGCCTGGCTCTTGGACCCCAAGGGTGGCTTCTGCTTTGGTTACCTCTTTTAGAACCACCCACGTGTATTCACAGCTGTGGCATGGATTTCTCCTTGTACTAAAAACTTCTGCCAGCTGAAGCTGTGCCCTGCCCTGCACCCACAGGGCAGATCTCTTGGGCCTGAAGACTGGCTCACATTGAAATCAAGAGCACCACACCTCTTGGACTTGGTAATCTATACTCTTGGCTCCTCTCTATAGTGAGCCAGCCATTTATTTCTGCCTGCTTATCCCCATCCATTTTCAAAACTGTGCTTGGCTCATAATTTCTTGCTGATGGGATCTTCCAGCATGTCACCCTTTATTTAGAAAGGTTTCTCATGCATGTAAAATCACCTGCTACAATGTACAATTTAGCATGGATTAATAGCATCACAAGCAATAAATAATAAAGTAAAAGAAAAATAGAATTTTACAGTTTTCTTATATCTTAATTTAATTCTAGTTTATTTTCTTTCTGACCCCTCCCCAAGATTGTGTAAGATTTCTTTGTTTTAAAACAAATATTAAGAATCCAATAGGTGACAAATAGTTTTATGTCTTTTTTTTAATCTTTATTGGAGTATAATTGCTTTACAATGTTGTATAAGTTTCTGCTAAAAGTAAATAAGCTATACATATACATATACATATACATATATCTCCATATCCCCTCCCTCTTGCATCTGCCTCCCACCCTCCTTGTCCCACCCCTCTAGGTGGTCACAAAGCACCGAGCTGATCTCCCTGTGCTATGCAGCTGCTTCATACTAGCTATTTTATATTTGCTAGTATATATATGTCCATGCCATCTATTGAGATTATCATATGGTTTTTATCCTTAACTTTGTTAATACGGTGTATCACATTGATTGATTTATGTGTATTGAAGAATCCTTGCATTCCTGGGATAAACCCCACTTGATCATGGTGTATGATCCTTTTAAAATGTGCTGTTGGATTCTGTTTGCTAGTATTTTGCTGAGGATTTTTGTATCTATGTTCATCAGAGATATTGGCCTGTAGTTTTCTTTTTTTGTGACATCTTTCTCTGGTTTGGGTATCAGGGTGATTGTGGCCTCGTAGAATGAGTTTGGGAGTGTTCCTCCCTCTGCTATATTTTGGAAGAGTTTGAGAAGGATAGGTGTCAGCTCTTCTGTAAATGTTTGATAGAATTTGCCTGTGAAGCCATCTGGTCCTGGGCTTCTGTTGTTGGAAGATTTTAAATCACAGTTTGAATTTCAGTGCTTGTGATTGGTCTGTTCATATTTTCTATTTCTTCCTGGTTCAGTCTTGGAAGGTTGCGCTTTTCTAAGAATTTGTCCATTTCTTCCAGGTTGTCCATTTTATTGGCATATAGTTGCTTGTTGTAGTCTATCATGATCCTTTGTATTTCTTCAGTGTCCACTGTTACTTCTCCATTTTCATTTCTGATTCTGTTGATTAGAGTCTTCTCCCTTTTTTTCTTGATGAGTCTGGCTAATGGTTTATCAATTTTGTTTATCTTCTAAGAGAACCACCTTTTAGTTTTATTGATCTTTGCTATTGTTTCCTTCATTTCCTTCTCCTTTATTTCTGATCTGATCTTTATGATTTCTTTCCTTCAGCTAACTTTGGATTTTTTTTGTTCTTATTTCTCTAATTGCTTTAGGTGTAAAGTTAGGTTGTTTATTTGAGATTTTTCTTGTTTCTTGAGGTAGGATTTTATTGCTATAAACTTCCCTCTTAGAACAGCTTTTGCTGAATCCCATAGGTTTTAGGTCATCTTGTTTTCATTGTCCTTTGTTTCCAGTTATTTTTTGATTTCCTCTTTGATTTCTTCAGTGATCTCTTGGTTTTTTAGTAGCGTATTGTTTAGCCTCCATGTGTTTGTGTTTTTTACAGTTTTTTCCTGTAATTGATATCTAGTCTCATAGCGTTGTGGTCAGAAAAGATAATTGATACGACTTCAGTTTCCTTAAATTTACCAGAGGCTTAAATGTCCCAGAGACTTGATTTGTGACCCAAGATATGATCTATGCTGGAGAATGTTCCACGAGCACTTGAGAAGAAAGTGTATTCTGGTATTTTTGGATGGAATGTCCTATAAATGTCAGTTAAGTCCATCTGGTCTAATGTGTCATTTAAAGCTTGTGTTTCCTTATTTATTTTCATTTTGGATGATCTGTCCATTGGTGAAAGTGGGGTGTTGAAGTCCCCTACTATTATTGTGTTACTGTCAATTTCCCCTTGTATGGCTGTGAGCATTTGCCTTATGTGTTGAGGTGCTCCTATGTTGGGTGCATAAGTATTTACAATTGTTATATCTTCTTCTTGGATTGATCCCTTGATCATTATGGAGTGTCCTTCTTTGTCTCTTGTAACAGTCTTTATTTTAAAGTCCATTTTGTCTGAAATGAGTTTGCTTCTTCAGCTTTCTTTTGATTTCCATTTGCATGAAATATCTTTTCCCATCCCCTCACTCTCAGTCTGTATGTGTCCCTTGGTCTGCAGTGGGTCTCTTGTAGACAGCATATATATGGGTCTTGTTTTTGTAACCATTCAGCCAATCTGTGTCTTTTGGTTGGAGCATTTAATCCATATACATTTAAGGTAATTATCGACATGTATGTTCCTATTACCATTTTTTAAATTGTTTTGGGTTTGTTTTGGTAGGTCTTTTCCTTCTCTTTTGTTTCCTGCTTAGAGAAGTTCCTTTAGCATTTGTTGTAAAGCTGGTTTGGTGGTGCTGAATTCTGTTAGCTTTTGCTTGTCTGTAAAGGTTTTAATTTCTCTGTTAAATCTGAATGAGATCCTTGCTGGGTAGAGTAATTTGGTTGTAGGTTTTTCCCTCTCTTCACTTTAAATATGTCCTGCCACTCCCGTCTGGCTTGTGGAGTTTCTGCTGAAAGATCAGCTGTTAACCTTATGGGGATTCCCTTGTATGTTATTTGTTGCTTTTCCCTTGCTGCTTTTAATATTTTTCCTTTGTATTTAATTTTTGATAGTTTGATTAATATGTATCTTGTCATGTTTCGTCTTGGGTTTATCCTGTATGGGACTCTCTGCACTTCCTGGACTTGAGTGACTATTTCCTTTCCCACGTTAGGGAACTTTTTGACTATAATCTCTTCAAATATTTTCTCAGACACTTTCTTTTTCTCTTCTTCTGGGACCCTATAATGCAAATGTTGGTGTGTTAAATATTGTCCCAGAGGTCTCTGAGACTGTCCTCAATTCTTTACATTCTTCTTTCTTTATTCTGATCTGTGGCAGTTATTTCCACTATTCTGTTTTCCAGGTCACTGATCGCTTCTTCTGTCTCAGTTATTCTGCTATTGATTCCTTCCTATTTATTTATTTATTTATTTTTTAACATCTTTATTGGAGTATAATTGCTTTACACTGGTGTGTTAGTTTCTGCTTTAAAACAAAATGAATCAGTTATATATATATACATATATTCCCATATCTCTTCCCCCTTGCATCTCCCTCCCTCCCTCCCTCCCTCCCTATATCACACCTCCAGGCGGTCACAAAGCACTGAGCTGATCTCCCTGTGCAATGCAGCTGCTTCCCACTAGCTACCTACCTTACATTTGGTAGTGTATATATGTCCATGCCTCTCTCTCGCTCGCTTTGTCACAGCTTACCCTTCCGCCTCCCCATATCCTCAAGTCCATTCTCTAGTAGGTCTGTGTCTTTATTCCTGTTTTACCCATTGGTTCTTCCTGACATTTTTTTTTTCTTAAATTCCATATATATGTGTTAGCATACGGTATTTGCCTCTCTCTTTCTGACTTCACTCTGTGTGACAGACTCTAGGTCTATCCACCTCATTACAAATAGCTCAATTTTGTTTCTTTTTATGGCTGAGTAATATTCCATTGTATATATGTGCCACATCTTCTTTATCCATTCATCTGATGATGGACACTTAGGTTGTTTCCATCTCCAGGCTATTGTAAATAGAGCTGCAATGAACATTTTGGTACATGACTCTTTTTGAATTATGGTTTTCTCAGGGTATATGCCCACTAGTGGGATTGCTGGGTCATATGGTAGTTCTATTTGTAGTTTTTTAAGGAACCTCCATACTGTTTTCCACAGTGGCTGTATCAATTTACATTCCCACCAACAGTGTAAGAGGGTTCCCTTTTCTCCACACCCTCTCCAGCATTTATTGTTTCTAGATTTTTTAATGATGGCCATTCTGACTGGTGTGAGATGATATCTCATTGTAGTTTTGATTTGCATTTCTCTAATGATTAATGATGTTGAACATTCTTTCATGTGTTTGTTGGCAGTCTGTATATCTTCTTTGGAGAAATGTCTATTTAGGTCTTCTGCCCATTTTTGGATTGGGTTGTTTGTTTTTTTGTTATTAAGCTGCATGAGCTGCTTATAAATTTTGGAGATTAATCCTTTGTCAGTTGCTTCATTTGCAAATATTTTCTCCCATTCTGAGGGTTGTCTTTTGGTCTTGTTTATGGTTTCCTTTGCTGTACAAAAGCTTTTAAGTTTCATTAGGTCCCATTTGTTTATTTTTGTTTTTATTTCCATTATTATAGGAGGTGAGTCAAAAGGATTGTGCTGTGATTTATGTCATAGAGTGCGCTGCCTATGTTTTCCTCTAAGAATTTGATAGTTTCTGGCCTTACATTTAGATCTTTAATCCATTTTGAGCTTATTTTTGTGTATGGTGTTAGGGAGTGATCTAATCTCATACTTTTACATGTAGCTGTCCAGTTTTCCCAGCACCACTTATTGAAGAGGCTGTCCTTTCTCCACTGTACATTTCTGCCTCCTTTATCAAAGATAAGGTGGCCATATGTGTGTGGGTTTATCTCTGTGCTTTGTATCCTGTTCCATTGATCTATCTTTCTGTTTTTGTGCCAGTACCATACTGTCTTGATTACTGTAGCTTTGTAGTATAGTCTGAAGTCAGGGAGCCTGAATCCTCCAGCTCCGTTTTTCGTTCTCAAGATTGCTTTGGCTATTCGGGGTCTTTTGTGTTTCCATACAAATTGAGACATTTTTTGTTCTAGTTCTGTGAAAAATGCCAGTGGTAGTTTGATAGGGACTGCATTGAATCTGTAGATTGCTTTGGGTAGTAGAGTCATTTTCACAATGTTGATTCTTCCAATCCAAGAACATGGTATATCTCTCCATCTATTTGTATCATCTTTAATTTCTTTCATCAGTGTCTTAAAATTTTCTGCATACAGGTCTTTTGTCTCCTTAGGTAGGTTTATTCCTAGATATTTTATTCTTTTTGTTGCAGTGGTAAATGGGAGTGTTTTCTTGATTTCACTTTCAGATTTTTCATCATTAGTGTGTAGGAATGCCAGAGATTTCTGTGCATTAATTTTGTATCCTGCTACTTTACCAAATTCATTGATTAGCTCTAGTAGTTTTCTGGTAGCATCTTTAGGATTCTCTATGTATAGTATCATTTCATGTGCAAATAGTGACAGCTTTACTTCTTCTTTTCCGATTTGGATTCCTTTTATTTCCTTTTCTTCTCTGATTGCTGTGACTAAAACTTCCAAAACTATGTTGAATAAGAGTGGTGAGAGTGGGCAGCCTTGTCTTGTTCCTGATCTTAGAGGAAATGCTTTCAGTTTTTCACCATTGAGGACAACGTTGGCTGTGGGTTTGTCATATATGGCCTTTATTATGTTGAGGAAAGTTTCCTCTATGCCTACTTTCTGCAGGGTTTTTATCATAAATGGGTGTTGAATTTTGTCGAAAGCTTTTTCTGCATCTATTGAGATGATCATATGGTTTTTCTCCTTCAATTTTTTAATATGGTGTATCACGTTGATTGATTTGTGTATATTGAAGAGTACTTGCATTCCTGGAATAAACCCCACTTTATCATAGTGTATGATCCATTTATTGTGCTGTTGGATTCTGTTTGCTAGTATTTTGTTGAGGATTTTTGCATCTATGTTCATCAGTGATATTGGCCTGTAGTTTTCTTTCTTTGTGGCATCCTTGTCTGGTTTTGGTATCAGGGTGATGGTGGCCTCATAGAATGAGTTTGGGAGTGTTCCTCCTGGTGCTATATTTTGGAAGAGTTTGAGAAGGATAGGATTTAGCTCTTCTCTAAATGTTTGATAGAATTCGCCTGTGAAGCCATCTGGTCCTGGGCTTTTGTTTGTTGGAAGATTTTTAATCACAGTTTCAATTTCAGTGCTTGTGATTGGTCTGTTCATATTTTCTATTTCTTCCTGATTCAGTCTTGCCAGGTTGTGCCTTTCTAAGAATTTGTGCATTTCTTACATGTTGTCCATTTTATTGGCATAGAGTAGCTTGTAGTAATCTCTCATGATCTTTTGTATTTCTGCAGTGTCAGTTGTTACTTCTCCCTTTTCATTTCTAATTCTATTGATTTGAGTCTTCTCCCTTTTTTTCTTGATGAGTCTGGCTAATGGTTTATCAATTTTGTTTATCTTCTAAGAGAACCACCTTTTAGTTTTATGGATCTTTGCTGTCGTTTTCTTCATTTCTTTTTCATTTATTTCTGATCTGATTTTTATGATTTCTTTCCTTCAGCTAACTTTGGGTTTTTTTTGTTCTTCTTTCTCTAATTGCTTTAGGTGCAAGGTTAGGTTGTTTATTCGAGATGTTTCCTGTTTCTTAAGGTAGGATTGTATTGCTATAGACCTCCCTCTTAGAACTTGTTTTGCTGCTTCCCATAGATTTTGGGTCGTCGTGTCTCCATTAGCATTTGTTTGTAGGTATTTTTTTGTTTCCCCTTTGATTTCTTCAGTGATCACTTCGTTATTAAGTAGTGTATTGTTTAGCCTCCATGTGTTTGTATCCTGTAATTGATATCTAGTCTCATAGCGTTGTGGTCGGAAAAGATACTTGATACAATTTCAATTTTCGTAAATTTACCAAGGCTTCATTTGTGACCCAAGATATGATCTATCCTGGAGAATGTTCCATGAGCACTAGAGAAAAATGTGTATTCTGTTGTTTTTGGATGGAATGTCCTATAAATATCAATTAAGTCCATTTTGTTTAATGTATCATTTAAAGCTTGTGTTTCCTTATTTATTTTCATTTTGGATGATCTGTCCATTGGTGAAAGTGGGGTGTTAAAGTCCCGTACTATGAATGTGTTACTGTCGATTTCCCCTTTTATGGTTGTTAGTATTTGCCTGATGTATTGAGGTGCTCCTATGTTGGATGCATAAATATTTACAGTTGTTATATCTTCTTCTTGGATCGATCCCTTGATCATTATGTAGTGTCCTTCTTTGTCTCTTCTAATAGTCTTTGTTTTAAAGTCTATTTTGTCTGATATGAGAATTGCTACTCCAGCTTTCTTTTGGTTTCCATTTGCATGAAATATCTTTTTCCATCCCCTTACTTTCAGTCTGTATGTGTCTCTAGGTCTGAAGTGGGTCTCTTGTGAACAGCAAATATATGGGTCTTGTTTTTGTATCCATTCAGCCAATCTGTGTCTTTTGGTGGGAGCATTTAGTCCAGTTACATTTAAGGTAATTATCGATATGTATGTTCCTATTCCCATTTTCTTAATTGTTTTGGGTTCATTATTGTAGGTCTTTTCCTTCTGTCGTGTTTCTTGCCTAGAGAATTTCCTTTAGCAGTTGTTGTAGAGCTGGTCTGGTGGGGCTGAACTCTCTCAGCTTTTGCTTGTCTGTAAAGGTTTTAATGTCTCCATCAAATCTGAATGAGATCCTTGCTGGGTAGAGTAACCTTGGTTGCAGGTTTTTCTCCTTCATCACTTTAAATATGTCCTGCCAGTCCCTTCTGGCTTGCAGAGTTTCTGCTGAAAGATCAGCTGTTAACCTTATGGGGATTGCCTTGTGTGTTATTTGTTGTTTTTCCCTTGCTGCTTTTAATATGTTTTCTTTGTATTTAATTTTTGACAGTTTGATTAATATGTGTCTTGGTGTATTTCTCCTTGGATTTATCCTGTATGGGACTCTCTGTGCTTCTTGGACTTGATTAACTATTTCCTTTCCCATATTAGGGAAGTTTTCAACTATAATCTCTTCAAATATTTTCTCAGTCCCTTTCTTTTTCTCTTCTCCTTCTGGAACCCCTATAATTCGAATGTTGGTGCGTTTATTGTTGTCCCAGAGGTCTTTGAGACTGGCTTCAGTTCTTTTCATTCTTTTTTCTTTATTCTGCTCTGCAGTAGTTATTTCCACTATTTTATCTTCCAGGTCACTTATCCGTTCTTCTGCCTCAGTTATTCTTCTATTGATCCCATCTAGAGTATTTTTAATTTCTTTTTTGTGTTGTTCATCATTGTTTGTTTGCTCTTTAGTTCTCTAGGTCCTTGTTAAATGTTTCTTGTATTTTCTCCATTCTATGAAGATTTTGGATCATCTTTACTATCATTACTCTGAATTCTTTTTCAGGTAGACTGCCTATTTCCTCTTCATTTGATGTCTTCTTTTTTGTTGTAGCCAAATAACTACAGTTTGAGCTAGATGTTCTTTCTTCCCTATTTGCAGACGATGAAACTGAGACTTAGAGGGAAAGGGAATATGCCCTAAATCACACCCACATTAGACATATCCATAGCATGATTCAAGTCCAGGTACGTCTGATGTGCAAAACCCATTTAACTCTTCAGAGCCAATGCTTTGATTTCACAATTAAGGAGAATAATGCTCAGATAAATTAAGTTATTTGCATAAACTATTTGATTACATGTTGTAGGTTTTCTGGCTTCCAGTACTTCTCCGCTGGACCACACTAACTTTTAACTTAATTAGATAAAGCAATTGAAGTAGGTACTAATGTCCATGTAGTGGTGGAACATCACCCTTTATTTTCTCTCCCTGGCCTGTCCCTACTATCTTTTGTGCTCCTTGTTTCTTCCTTGGATCTTTTATTCTGTTCCTGTGACCATGCCCTCTGGATGGTGCAGGGCTGGCAGCCTCAGGGGAAATTTGAGTTGCTTGGACCTGAGCAAAGTTGCTCCTTTTTTTTTTTTTTTTAAATAAACTCCTGACAGAATAAGCTCTTTCCCACCAGGTTAGGCCTCCTGTCCTATATTTCCTGTACCGTTAAATTGTCACTGTTTAAGCATCAGAAACCTCATCCTAATTCAGCTACGCAAATTAG
Source organism: Monodon monoceros (assembly GCF_005190385.1). NCBI lineage: Eukaryota > Metazoa > Chordata > Mammalia > Artiodactyla > Monodontidae > Monodon > Monodon monoceros. The sequence goes on from NW_021703775.1 coordinate 60,200,262, forward strand.
TTTACATCAGTATCCTGAGGGTCTGATAATAATCAGTGAAGTGTAGAATTTTTGAGCTGGAAGGCATCCTCAGTGCAGGTCTAAAGGAATTTAAGGAGTGGTTCTACTGAATTTGGGCATCATGCCTAAAAGGAATCTGATATATTCAGTGTCTGCTTTCAGTTCCCCTTTGATTTCCTTTTATATGTGTTGGCGCAGGTATAGATTTGTGCCCTCTTAATCCATTTCTGTGAAAAAGCAGTAGAATAAGGTGTGAATGGCCTAGAGAGCAAATCACAGCTCTGTTATGTGTGTGTAATGTCAGTGTGTATATCCAGAGTGAATGCTTTTGAAAATCTGTACGAGCAAGACTGATCCCTGTGACAGTGGTCTTTGAACTCAGCGAAATAAAGAAGTGCCTCCTGTAATTAGGCAGAAATGCATGGTGGGACTCACCTTGGAAACCCTGAATATCAATAGACAATTCTGGGTCTTCTGCCTTCCTCACAATCCTACATACCACTCAGTGCAAGTTTGTATAAAACTCTCTGATTTTGTGAATTAAAGCCCAACAAGCAACCAATGAAAAATATGACTGAAAGATTTTACTACAGGACTATGATACCAAAAGGATTCAGAGGACCACAGTATATATCCACATCCACATTTGTTTGCACATCTGTGACTGCGTTGTCACAGTTTCATGTCAGTATATTATGAAGCAAATATTTAAACAAGATATTAAGGGGCTAAATCACGCAGGCATGCTTATTTTCAAATAATTTCTTATGACCCAAATCCATTGAGCTTTGCCGGACTCATAAATTGCATTGGCATTTAGAGAGAAGACGTTGTGCCCAGAAATAGTGTTATCATGTTAGGTAAGCCCAAGACATAAAATATATTAATATTGCACTGGGTGAGCACAGGCTGTTGGGGAGATAATAATGTACTTTCAAATCTCTTACCACATGATGGAGCAAGATTTGTTTTGAACCATAGAACTGACCACAGTCCATATGTATAACTGACATTAATTTTGCAACACAAATAAGGCTTACTTCCTTTCTCAGGGAACTTGAAGATAGGAAATAAGAAAAGGATATACCGAAACCTTTGTTTATCCATTAATTATACATAAATCTGTTGTGTACCAACTATTTGTTGGGCTGTTGTATAGGCACTGGAGTTACTGGAGGATAAAATTGACAAAAATTTCTGTTTCCCTGAAATTTACTTTCAAGTAGAGGAAAAACAGAAATAAACATACTAAATAAACCAAATCTATAGTATGTCAGAAGAAAATAAACACTATGGGAAAAACTAGAGCAAGGTAAGAAGGCTTAGGTGGTTGCATATTTAAATAGGGTAATCTGATACTTTTTTTGAGAAGGCAAAATGTCCATGGAGGAAAAGTGAGCCATGTGGCTATCTGGGGGAAGGGAGTGTCAGGAAGAGAAAGCTGCAAGTGCAGAAGCCCTGAGATGGGAGTGTGCCTGGATAGTTCCAGAAACAGTAAAGAAGCTAGGTTATCTGGAGGGAAGTGAGCAAGGGGATAAGACCTGCAAGAAAATGGTGGGGTGTGGTGGGGAGTGGGAGAGGCTAGATTTTGTAGCTTTGTATGCTTTGTTTTGACTCTGATGACATGGGAACAACTGTAGTGCTTTGAGCAGAGAAGTAACATGATCTCATTTTCATCTGGAAAACTCTGGCTGCTGTGTTGAGTGGAGTGTAATGGGGAATGGTAGACACAGAGAGAGTGGTTAGTGGCATAGACAGTAATGCCAGGTCAAGCTGAATACAAGAATAATGGAAACTTCTATACTGGCAGAGTAGCCAAAGTCACTGCAATACAGATGTAAATGTGTCAAAAAGCAACACCTTACTTGATTTACAGTAGTGCAGAGTCAGTAGTAATGGGACAGTGTGCTTGGAAAGACTAGTTTATTCACTTTTCTGTGATACAGTGAAGTGTGAATAGGACTGCACTTATTGTTAGAGACCAGGCTGTTTTTAGCCCAATGTGATTTGAACTGTGCCACATGGTCTTCTAATTAATTGTTCCAAACTCCAGTCTGCTTAAATGAATAAAAGTATCAGTTCTAGAAATCCTTATTTTAATGGTGGTGAGAAATCATTTAATCATTAATAGGGACTAAGATCCCAGCAAGAAATAATATATTAGGCTGTTAAGGTCAGGGGTAGGGCTTCAGAGAAGAGGATGTAGAGGTGAAGTTTTGGTGGATGAGAGGAATAGTATTGTAAGTTTCACTATGGACAATTTAAAGCAACCAACCGTGAGGTGACAGCGTTGAGTGCTTGAGAGGGGTTGAGGCCACTGAGAGTGGTTGCGGTGAATTAGCTAAAAGAAACTCCACCTAATTCACACTTCTGTTTTAGGGCTTCCTTGCACCCCAAGTGCTAGAAGAAGCTTTCACCCATGTGTTCAGATGAAATCTCATTTGGCATCAACCTTTGCTGGAATTCTTTATGCACAGTGTGTTATCTTTATGCGTGCAGCTGATTACTTGATTTCATTAGATGCATTATGTACTACAATGATGGAAACACTTCAGTGGAAAATTGCTTTAGCTCTTTATTGGAAGGAAATCTTTGGTGACAGTAACACTAGTCTAATTTTGATAGTTTTACTGAAGAGAAGGGAAGAAAGGTAAAAAGAGAAGAGAGTTTCCATGAGTGGGACTGAAATTTAAAAGAACCAGAGCAGAATAAGCGTCATGGATTGAGGCATGAGGAACCAGGGAAGTTTTACCCAGTGGAACAGGGGAACACGAGGCTTATCCTTAACATTTCCCTGCTCCTCCAGTCCATCTTCTCACTGTCACTTTGGAATGTCCCCTTATTTGGGTTTTGAGCTAAAATCATTTTTAACCAGTCATTCTAAAAAGGCTCTTTTAGACAGAGAAGCATGTTTGTCTGCCTGATACTTTAAAACAAGCAACTAAGAAATATAGAAATGGAAAGGGAAAAATACTAGGCAGATAGGATATGCGTTGTCTCAGATGGAATTGTAAATAGCAGAAAAGCCTAGGCCATTAGCTGTTTTAGTCTCCAGTGCTAAAGTTGCTATGTGGTGATTCAGGAAATGTTCTCATAGTTGCCCTCTGTGTCATCAGGAATGAGCTTACTCCTCTTCATTCCCCATGACCCCCTACACTAACTCAGGGGCAACTGCCTTTTAGGTACCATTTCAGGAGGTAATGGAAGTATTACTATGGTCTCCTCCCTCAAATGTTTCTTCTACCTCTGTGAGAATTCCATAAAATATTTTAATAAGGGTAAATTCTTTTCCATTTAGAAATTGATTAACATGGAAATAAATTTAGAATGGAGAATATTCATGTTTTAAGATGACTCAGATCACTTTCTTATTGTTTCCTCTTAAAGCTTCACAGAATGCTAGGCTAACAAGACATGAAAAGACGCAGGAATGTGAAGCTGTTATGTAGTGTGTTTGCTGATGGAAAGTTGTTTAAATAGGGGAATGTGATCTATCTGGGCTTTCACAGTTTCAGTCCCTGTGATAATCCCTTGCCCAATATTTTGTATCTTTCTTTTCTGCGCCCCTTCTTCTTGATTATCATGGCCTTAGCCTAGTCTTTAAAAAAACCTCTAAACTAGTTTTAAAACAACATAAATGGTGAAATTTTCCTGTTTCCCATTGTAAGAACTCCCCTTTGACTCTCAGAAAGCACATATGAAGCATTCATGATTACTCCCTGACAGGACCCTGCACTTTCTGCCCACCTGGCAGCAAACAAAGATGACAGGAAGAACTCCTGCCTCTGAAGCCTGATATTGGCTGGAACATTTGTAGAGTGTTAGTGCTAAGAAGAGGAAGATGAGGGGCCACTTCTGGGGCATCCAGTTAAGCAAGTATTGAACTTAAACTTTCTGGCTAACCATTTCCCAACAAACATTCTCTCTCGGCTTCTTTCCTCCTCTGTTTTGTTTATGCATTGAACAAACATAATAGCTATTCTGTAATAAGATTGAGAAATATAGCAGAATACATTTCTTTCAAAATGGCCTTAGCAAGATTTTTGGTCCTGTGTACTCTTACTCTCCTGGAAATTTTTTTTTTAATTTAATTAATTAATTAAATTTTGGCTGTTTGGGTCTTTGTTGCTGTGTACGGGCTATCTGTAGTTGCCACGAGCCGGGGCTACCTTTTGTTGTGGTGCGCGGGCTTCTCTTTGTTGCGGAGCATGGGCTCTGGGCACGTGGGCTTCAGTAGTTGTGGCTCATGGGCTCTAGAGCACAGGCTCAGTAGTTGTGATACATGGGCTTATTGCTCCGTGGCATGTGGGATCTTCCAGACCAGGACTCAAACCCATGTTCCCTGCATTGGCAGGCAGATTCTTAACCACTGTGCCACCAGGGAAGTCCCACTGTCCTGGAATTTTGCCACACTCATATTATGAGGTGGAGTACATTTCTTCTCCCTTCCTCTTGAACCTAGAAGAGTATTTTGATTTCCTCAGTGAATACAGTGTTGCAGAAATGGCACCACCTGACTTCTGAGGCTGTGTCACAAAATGGATTACGGCTTCTGTGTGTGTGTGTGTGTCTCTCTCAGAATGCTTGCTCATAGAACCCAGCCACCATGTTGTCAGGAAGCCCAAGCTGCATGGAGAGGTTATGTACAAGTGTTAGGGCAATCAGCCCCAGATAAGGTCCCAGACAACAGTTGGCATCAACTGCCAGCTATTTGAGTGAATGAGATTTCAGATGATTTTAGTACCTAGCCATTGAGGTATGCCAGCTGATGCCACATGGAACAGAAATGAACTGTCCCTGACAAGCTCTGCCCAAATTGCAGATTTGTAAGCAAGATAAATGTTGTTGCTTTAAAACACTAAGTTTGGAGGTTGTATGCTACAGAGCAGTAGACAGACTAGGAAGAAGAAAAACCTATATTCTGAAAAGAGGAAATTCTAGTCTATAGCAAAGGCAGCTTTTCCTTCTAAGAAGCAATAATGATACAATATAATTATAGCAGACATAGCTGCTTTGTCCTTTTCATTAATTTCCCTAAATAAAGCATTTTTCTTAAAATTAAATCATTGGATAGTGAAGTAAAGAAAAATGTGAAACACTTTGTCTTCTAACAGACTAGGAATATGTATAAAACCTAGATACTGCTGTGCTTTTCCCTAAAGATGCAACACTTTATTATTTGGGAGTCTTCTAATCTAACACCCTCCACTCCAAGGGTAGGCCCCAGACTTGCTTTGTTTCCTGTCTCTCATCTCCTGTGCAGCTGTCGAAAATGAGACTCAAGGTCACCAAAGATTATCAGGTGACTTCAAAGTAGCCAGCAGCTTTAGAGTTTGCTTAACTCTCTAGATTACTGCTTTCATTTTGGTTTTGGCCTCTGAGGACATCCCTTGCATTCTTGTAAAGTAAAACAAAACTCTTTTTCTAAATCCAGTATTTGTAGCTGTTTCTAGCAGGAAGATTAGTTTTGAGGATATGTGTGTGCTCATTTGCCAGAAATAAAAATTTGGCCTCTTTTTTTTTTTAAAGGTAGTTTATGTTGAATAAACATATTTGTTTATTAAACAAATTTGTTTCTCCTTAGGTGTCAGAATATAATTTTCAAGTAACTCGACTGAGATAGGAATTCAGTTGAAAGTCAAAGCTTCAAGTTTATTCTCTGCATAATTCTCTCAAATAATTAGGACGTTGAAATGGCAACCTTGACTTTTCTTATTCAACCTTTAACCAAATGAACTACTGCCCACAAATTACCACTCCTCACTCTGCTTTCTTTGAGCTTCATTTGATGACCAAACTTTATTGAAATCATAGTGGTTGGTTTCTTTCTTCATGGATGTGATTTTGAGTGTCATGAAGATACTCAGGTATAAACTGCACCCTAGTTTATTTTATAAATTGAATCATCTACTCTATTCAGTAGTTTCACAGCCCTGAAAAACAGAATTAAGGTGAGTAGAAACCAACTATTTAAAGTGTTTAAGTTCCTAAGCAATGTTGTGATCCTTACTGAGACCTATGGACCTTTCCATACTTAGTATTTCTTTGGTGCTTCCATTAGAAAATATATATTTACATGTGGAACATATTCAGCTGGAAGAATGTGGAGAGAGAGGCAAGTTAAGCATGCAGCTGTATTCCAGGCATTTTGTTAAAATTTTAAAACTTGCAGGCTAGAGGCAATTTTTAAAATTGTAACTTTTGCTTCTGAGGCGGAACAGACATTATCTCAAGCTAGTTCATTTGTTTTTGATTCACAAACATTTGTTTGTGTTTTTTAAGGGCATTTTAAACTAACTGACCAATCTGGGAAGACCTAGGAAATGAATGTCTTATCTATTATGGCTTGAAGTTCTCAATGTGCAAATCATAAATCAAATGTCAATAGATGCTACATGAAGCAAACATTAAACTCAAAGATTCAAAGCTTCAGATGGTGATTTTTGTAGGGAAGTTGATATATAGTCAATAAAGGAAACAAACGTTATTGGGAGAAAAATGAACCAAATAGGTTTGACTTAGAAAGAAAGTCATTCAAAATAGCAACTGTGATTGAGGCAGTGTATGAAGTGAGATATATTCACAACAACCATTAGAGATCATTTGATTATTAACTCCAGTCACCTGTGATAACTTGGCAATACAATAAAAACTAGTTTGTAAAGTTTCAGAAGTCTTGATTATGGTGCAGTTTTATTTACTGAAGGTCAAATATCATCTTACAGGCTCATAAGGTTGAGCTGGGTTACTGAAAACTGGAAACATTGCTCTGAAGAATATGGGATAGTTAAGCTAATTGTCCATTTTTCCTCAAATTGAACTTCATTTAAAACAAGCTTAAAAGCTTCTGACTTTTGACATTACAAAGCCTTATCAAAATAGCAGTAAATCAAGAGTAATTTAAATGCAAGCTGTCAAAGTTTCTTAAATAAATAGGATTAACCAGCTCTCAGAATGCTGGATTCAAGTTTTATAACATACAATACTGTGTATAAGTGGTATTTGAAAGCAAAACACCTAAAGTACTGCATTAAGAGGAGCTATTCAAATTAGTACTTTGAATAGAAGCATTTACAGGTAGGTAACATTTAATTATCAAAGCAAACAGAAATTGAAATACACACTAACTGTGTAAACATTTCAGGTAAATTAAATTGGTCCCTAACAGAAAGATAAATCAGGAATCCCATATGAGACAAGGGACTTCAAAAAATCAAGCCCTTGAGCAAAGTGTTAATTAAACTGAATGCTTGAGAACTATATTCTTGACCAATGAGAGAGGAAGGAGGGAACAGGAGCAGTAAAAAGATCATCGTGTTGCTCTTTTAAAAATTTCCTCCTGGGTACCAAAATGTTCATTGCAGCTCTATTTACAATAGCCAGGAGATGAACACTTAGGTTGTTTCTAACCTAAGTTGGAAGAGAAAGACAAACACCGTATGCTAACACATATATATGGAATTTAAGGAAAAAAAATGTCATGAAGAACCTAGGGGTAAGACAGGAATAAAGACACAGACCTACTAGAGAATGGACTTGAGGATATGGGGAGGCGGAAGGGTAAGCCGTGACAAAGTGAGAGAGTGGCATGGACATATATACACTACCAAATGTAAAATAGATAGCTAGTGGGAAGCAGCCGCATAGCACAGGGAGATCAGCTCAGTGCTTTGTGACCACCTAGAGGGGTGGGATAGGGAGGGTGGGAGGGAGGGAGATGCAAGAGGGAAGAGATATGGGAACATATGTATAACTGATTCACTTTGTTGTAAAGCAGAAACTAACACACCATTGTAAAGCAATTATACTCCAATAAAGATGTAAAAAAATAAAATAAAAAATAAAATAAAATGCTTCCTCAAAAAAAAAAATTTCCTCCTGGTTTAAATAGACTGAGACACAGCAATCTATTAACTAATAAACCTCTTTTCCAAAGAGTTTTGGGATTGACAATTTCTATGTAAATTCTAAACACCTGTGTCTCCTGGCAGTATAAAAGAAGGTGGTAATATCAGTCATAGCTCTTCCCTCTTCCTTATTCATATCCATTCATTCATGCTTCGTTTATTCATTAAAAAACATAATAACGGGCACTCTTCTAGATATGGGGGCCAATGATGTGAACAGAAAAAACAAGTGTCTGAAGTCATGCACAAAACCTGTTGATTCTTTATTCACTACTCCAATAGTTACTCTGATCAACCACTAATTCATTATATTAATTTACTTTCTTGAGCATAGCAAGATCCAAATTCCTGTCCGTGTTTGAGGATTTTATGGTTTATAGCTGGACCAAAAAAATAAATGCTATAAAGCAGCATTGTAAGTGCCCCCATATTTGTGAACACAGGGAATCATGTAAGTAATTAGGGAGAATCACTACCTCACATGGCAGGTGTGTGGGAAGGCTACCTAGAGGAGAGGATTTATGTCTTGAGATGTGAAGGTAGTTGCAAGTTAGAAGGAAGAAGGTGGGTGTGTAGGATATTCTATGTAAAAAAGCAGCATGTTCAAAATTTTTAAAACCATGGCTTTATGGGTTTCCTGAAAGGGCATACATCTATTGTAATGTGGTACATCTATTGTAATAAGAAATCTTAAATTATTTTAAGTGGATCAATATGAATTCAGCATGTTGATTAGCAGTATTGACATTTCTCAGATTCCAGTTTTACAACATCCGAACACCTAATTATGGGTAAAAATGAGTTCTCAGGTGGCTAATCAAAGAGTAATTTTATTGGGCCCCTGTTGGAATTTGAATGCCAACAAAGGAAGCAGAAAGCCTGGATGTGTATTTTAGTTGGCAGAATACAGTTGTCTCTTAAATCTTTTCCTTCCTTGCATCTCATGTCTTAAATATTATGTATTTTGTCCCTGTACCACACCCTACATTGAATTTAATGTCACAAACTCTAATGAATCAATGTGTTGCATTCAAATTCAATAGTGATAATATATATATTTTTATATGCCACCATGAAACAAATATATTTCGCAAAAATTTACTGCCTCATGTATATGAACCAGAGTTACCTTATGTATTTTAACAATATTTGTACACTCTCTCCCTTAATCAGTGTATTGTGTTCCCAAAGCTGAGTTGAGGACAATCACTGTCAATTTAATAAAGAGAAATAAACTTACCTAACTAGGGATATGTTATAATGTAGGTGGAAATTGTATACTATTGATTTAACTTTCGGAGAAAATAGTTATGTGGTGACTATTCTTATTATGATGTTGCTTCATCCAAAAGAAATGGCTATACACAGGTTTAACTCTCTTCAGCAAATGTTTTCCTAAACTTTCATGTTATATTTTAAATTAAACCTATTCAAATGAATAGACTCATATTAGAACATATCTTCTTCCTTCCTGAATCTCCATTTACCATCCTTTATATATAACTTCCCTGCCTTTGTCAATGAGACACGATTCTCCTAGACTTAGAGTAGTAATTTTTAGCTTGGGGTGAATTTCTTTCACTGACACCCATTCTCTTTTTTAATTAGTCATTATGTTCTGTCACTTTTCTTTCAAAAAGCCTCTTATACTCATATTTCCTCTGCTTTTCTATTCTCACTGTCACTATAATTCATACCTAAGGTAACTTGAAGAATTTCCAGGAGAATGGGGGACCAATCTTGGATACTACACAACCAAGAATAATGCAGCCACAGGAAGCACCATCTATGTTACAATCTTCATTTATAAACCAAGGAAGCTGAAACTCAGATAAGTTGAGGGTTTTGCCCAAGGTCAGGGAATTAGCAACTGGCAGAGGTGAGCTTGAAATTTTGGCCGATGCTCATCCCACTCTGCTACCACAACCTACTTCAAGGAGAGGGACCTTGTGATGCTTGATATTGTTTTAAGTGTGCTTGTTTTCCCAACAAATTATTAATTTCTTAAATTAATGATGTCTTTAATTTCTTAAAAAATTGTTACTTAAATACTGATGCAGTAAGCATAATTCTCTGTGAGTTAGGCTGTGATACAGAGAACATTAGGAGGAAAACTGAGTGTTTCTATTTCCCAGATCATAAAACTCTGATCTCTGTGTATGATCATGTGATCTCTAGTTAGGAGCTCAGCTTGCATTTAATTGATACAGAAAAGGGAGATATGTTGGAGGCTATAATGGGGCCTATCAGAACAAATATCAAATGCTGGATTACAGAAGAATCTACAAGATGTTGGGGGCAAAGGAGCTAGAATGGTCCAATATAGTACTCTTGGTAAATATTTAAAATAATGCTCTATGAATATCGTCATCAGCAAAGAAATGCACTGTGTTTTAGAGTCATACTCTGAACTGAGAGTTTTAAGTTTGTGTTTTAATATATTTTATATATTGGTTTTGAGGTTTGGAGGAACATTGTATATGTAAAAAATATTCATCTAGCCTGTCCAGGAATATTTGAAAATGTACCTGAAAAGGTTAAAATGTTACATAAGCAGTGTGACACAGCCAAGTTATGCTCATTATTAAAAGTTTAATATCATGTTACAATATCTAGTTTCAGGCTCCTTTGCTCTCTGCTATACAAGGCAATATAATTATTCTCCCTAGGAATGGCATGCTGTCTTTTCTTCATCAAGAACTTAGCCAAACTCTATTTTGATCATTTTAGTTCAATCAATTCACTCTTTTGCTTAATTAGCTTGTTATCTTTTTTTTTTTTTAATTTTTTTCCCTTTGTTACACTCTCTGCTATGGGAACATAGACAACTTTCTACTTCAGAAATGTACCAGAATTGCCTCAGGTTATTTCTAGCTTCAAATTTCTCAGACTCTGTGACTAGAACATCACAGGTCATCTCATCAGGCTTACTCATTAAAAGACAGTCAGTCCATAACCCATGGTATTGTCTCTTCTTGTGGCTTGTCTAAGATCAGTAATTTTTTTCTAGGTTATTACTTCCATGGGTCTTTTGCTGTTAAACATTTGTGATTTGCATAATTTCTTCCCAGAAAATGAACTCATTAGTTTTCAGAAGTTTAATACTGTTTTCTATCTTTTGTTCATATTTATAACTTTATATTTAGGCTTTGCAACTGTAGAGCACATCTTATGCTTTACATATACGTCTATCTTCTGAATAACAAAAAATTCTTTACATTACAGTAAGTCCCCTACATACAAATGAGTTCTGTTCCAAGAGTGCGTTCGTAAGTCCAATGTGTTCCTAAGTCCAACAGAGTTCGCCTAGGTACCCAACTAACACAGTTGGCTACATAGTATTGTACTATAATAGCTTTATAATACTTTTCACACAAATACTACATAAAAAACAAACACAAAAAAATTAAAAAATATTTTAATCTTACAGTACAGTACAACATCTGGCATACAGGGGTTGGCATTGAGTGAACAAGCAAGAAGAGTTACTGATTGGAGGAGGGAAAGGAGGTGGGAGATGGTAGAGCTGAAGGATCATCAGCAATAGGAGACAGAGGGCAAGCTGCAATTTCACTCACGCCTGATGTTGATGGCACAGGTTCTGGTTCCTTGCTGGATTCAATTCTATCTACCCTCTTGATAAAATGATCCAGCGATGTCTGGGTAGTAGCTCTTTTTTTCTCATCATGGATGACTTGGTAGCACTGGATTGTATTCTGAACTTCTGCTGCAACCTTTGTGTACCATTCTACATTCAGGTCCTGTGTCTGGAAACATAGCAGTGCCTCCTCGAATAAAGAAAATCCCCTTGCCATTTCCTGCGTCATGAATCTCTTCAGTTCTTCAGTTACTTCTTCTTCCCCTTGTCTCTCTTCATCCTTTCTTTGGGCCTCCAATTCCATCAGGTCTTCATTAGTAAGCTCCTCGTGTTGCACAGCAAGGAGTTCAATATAGTCGTCCTCTTGCAGGTCTAGCTCCAGCTTCTCTCTGAGGGTGACTACGTTGCTGAAGACATTTTGGACTCTTCATCCACCTTCTCAAATCCACGAAAATCATGAACAAACTGCAGGCAAACGTTCTTCACATTCATGGTGATGGCTGTAACCTCACGCCAAGCAAAGTCAATGTTTTTTATGGCCTTGTAGATATTATAGTCCTTCCAAAATTGTTGCAAGGTTGTTCCTATTTCATTACTCACCTCTACTGCCTGACGAAAAATGTGACATAAATAATATTTATTGAAGGTCGCTATAACTCCCTGGTCCATAGGTTGGATGAGCAACATAGTATTCGGTGGCAGATGCACTTCTTTGACGTTGGGATGAAAGTCGTCCATGAATGAGGGGTGGCCCGGAGCATTGTCGAGCAGCAAAAGAATGTTGAATGGGACATCCTTCTGCAAGCAATATTTCTCAGCCTTCAGGATGGAGTGGTGGAAAAACCAGTCCTGGAAAATAGCCTGTGTAACCCAGGCTTTGGGGTTACTGTTCCACACAACAGAAAGAGAGCCCTTGGCTATGTTTTTAAGGGCTCTTGGTTTCTCTGAATGATAAACTAAGAGAGGCTTCAGCTTCATATCACCAGAAGCATTGCCACTAAACAACACAGCTAGCCTATCCTTTGCTGCTTTATAGCCTGGCATCAACTTTTTCTTCTTACTGATGTAGCTTTGGTCTGGCATCCTCTTCCAATACAGTCCTATCTCATCCACATTAAAAACCTTTTCAGGTAAATATGCGCTTTCATTGATAATTTCTTGAAGTGTTTCGGTAAATTCCCGGGCAGCTACCATATCTGCACTTGCTGCCTCTCCACTTACTTTTACATTGTGAAGGTTGGCTCTAGCCTTGAACTGATGAAACCAGCCATGGCTGTCATTAAAAGATGTGGCCTCGGGCTTCCCTGGTGGCGCAGTGGTTGGGAGTCCGCCTGCCGATGCAAGGGACACGGGTTCGTGCCTCGGTCTGGGAGGATCCCGCATGCCGCAGAGCGGCTGGGCCTGTGGGCCATGGCCGCTGAGCCTGCACGTCCGGAGCCTGTGCTCCGCGGCGGGAGAGGCCACGGCAGTGGGAGGCCCGCGTACCGCGCAAAAAAAAAAAAAAAAGATGTGGCTTCTGATCCTTTGCCGTGTTTCTTCTTCAAGTCTTCATAAAGGCTTTTATCTTTCTCTTGAATCAGCATTAAGCTGAGTGGGACTTGACGCTGATGCTGATCCTGCATCCACACACTGAGAAGTTTCTCCATCTCCTCCATCACTTTTCCACACTTCTTCAATATTATTCTCAACATCATCGGCCCAGCAGACTTTACATGTTCTACGATCTTGTCCTCATTCTTTAGAATCGTGCTGATGGTTGAACGATTCATGTTAAGAACAAGCGACATCTACCATCTTTTCGCCTCACTCTACTCTCTCAATTATTATCACTTTTGTTTCCATCGTTATCACTTGGTGCTTCTTAGCAGTACGAGCTACATCACTGCTGCTTTTATGCTTGCTTCCAGACATCCTGGGCTTGAAATAAAGATACTGGACTACTGTACTCTGTACAGTACACAAAAGCACAACCACTTGTAGAGGATACATGCATGTGACAATGTATGCCAGACACATGAACTAACTTACATGAGTGGACATGCAAATGCACGTTCACATCTTTGAAAGTTTGCAACTTGAAGGTTCGTATGTAGGGGACTTATTGTTTTCATTCAATTACTCCTTTATCTGTTCAAAAATCAGTTATTGATTTCTGTGTTAGATATTGTAGTTATGAAAAAGACAGCTGGTAACAGTATCTGCGCTTAATGAATTTATGATCTAGTAGGAATGATAAACAGTATCTAACTCATACTTTGTATTGATTCCAGATCTGCCATGTATACACTGAATCATTGGACAAGCCATAAGATCTTACTTGAATAGCTTCTCATGTGGTCACTGTAGCCATCAGACAAGAGAATATGCACAAATTACTTGTAATAACTCAAAATTCACTATATGCTACTTGCTATATTTTCATGACACATGGTAGAATCGTAAGTGTTACAAGAGATACTGAGAAGGTGTTCTGAAAATTCAGTTGAATCACAAGATTTGATATCATTCAAATCTTATTTAATTGGGTATAATAGGGGGATAAATGTTAGTCAGACTTCTACTGTTATGATATACTTTATCTTTCAGTCTTCCATGTGCTTGAGTAGATTTCTACTGATTATAAACAAAAGAAGGAAAGAGAAAGTGAAAGTCTGGAAAGAGGGGAAAAAAAGAAGGAAAGTAGGCAAAATTGAAACATAAAAGGCCAAAAAAATTTGGAAAGGAGACGAAAATAAAAGTATTAGAAGGATGTGGAATACTAGGGAGAGAAGGATAATGTTAAAAATAATTCAAGTGAGCATATTTTAAAGATCTTAATAGCTTTATTCAATGATTCATGAATTGAACAGCATCCAATCTAGCTTTACAAAATGCAAAAGAGTTAATATGCAGAAGGGAATGGGAACAAGGGAGTTACACTAGGCAAAAAGCAGAATGGTTATGGCAAGGTCACTTTCCTTTAGGGGATGGCAGATTTCCTAACTAGTGCTGATTAGGTGATTCCTAATTGACTGGTTTAAGATTCCATTTTGGGGAGAGCAGAAACTGTAATTAAGTCTCCTCTCAGTTTCATGACATGAGGCTTAGCATAAGTAACTCCATTTGAGGCCTATTGTCTTGGTTTTAACAACAGAAAGAGGACAATAGTGTTAACAGATGAAAACAGATTACAGAAGTTATTATTAATTCAACCCTAATAAACTTGCCTAAAATTAAGAAAGGAGTCTGCATTATTTGGCAAAAAGTTTAGATAATAATCAGCATTTTCAAATTTTTTATAGTGACAAAATTGCTTCAATATCTCTTATTCATAAAACCACATCTATACATATTCATATATCATTTATTTTTAAGGATAGAATCATCAATGGCAGGAGGGAGAAGCATATATAAAAATAAAAGATTATAATGAATATAAGTGAAATCATGTCTGATTACCACTTTTTTTTTTTTCTTCAGAACCCAATTTTTTGGGATATGAGTGGCACTATTTTCAGGGTCTGTCAGCCCTTAGACAGTCCATTTCTCCCCTGGTTTCTAAAGGTGGGCAAATAACCTTTTAGGACTAATGAGACCTGAGGGGAATTTTCTGAGAAAGACTTTACTCCTTAATAAAAAGAAAGAGATGGGCATAAAGAATTTCAGACTTGCATCTTTCCCCTTGTTCCTGCTTTGGATTGCAGTTGTTAGAGGAATTACTATAGTTATCCATGTGATCATAAAACTCAAAAGAATCACTGAGAAGGAAGATCATTGGGCCACTGAACCAATTTTGTAATAACTACTTACCTTTGAAATTAATACTACCCGAGACAATAAACTTTCATTTTAGGCTACTTTTGGTGTTTTTATCTTGCTGATTGAGAAATCCCAATTGAATCATAATACAGATTAATTTAAAAAAAGACTTACCCTTTAATGTGACTCTTCAGGAACTCAGAGAAAATATCCATGAAAATGATGGAGAAATAATATTCCACGTGTTTCCTATAACACATTGCAAAATGTCATAAAATGCTCAAATAGGCATGTTGCTTCTCTAATGTATATATTTACTGACCCTAGAAAATTGTTTTTGGGAATTTTGATCATTAAAAAACCCTCATTTTGTAGCATCTGAACTTTTAAGATATCAGCCATCACATTTGAAATTCATCACTGAAACTTCTTCATTTGGAAAATTAGTTTTATCAAGAAGGTGTTTATAAAATTATAAAAATTATGCATCTAAAAAACACACATATACAAGAGCACATGCATACATGCATAAGCTTAACTTTCAGGGTCAGCTAGCCTCCATTTGCCTTTGAATATATCAATAAATGAGTAAGTTTCCTAATTTGAAATGTATTATAAGTATATTATATATTAAAATATGTTCTGATTTGTCTACCTATGCATAGAAATTTTAGGACCAGTTTTTTAATATGTAAAAAAACCCCAGCTTGCTGGCATTTTGATAAGTATTCCATTGACTCTATAGAAAAAATTGGGGAGAACTAATACTTTAAAAGTACTGGGTGTTCCAGTCCTTGAATACAATATAAGTCTTCATTTATTCAGATATACATTGGTTTCCTTTGTTAGTGGTGTGTAGTGTTCATCATATAAATCCTGCTCCTATTTTGTTAGATATACATATCTAATTATTTCATTTTTTGGTTCTATTATAAGTGGCATTCTTTTTTATAATTTCAAATTCCAATTGTTTATTGCTGATATATAGGATAAAGATTAACTTATATATTGACCTTATATCCTGAAATCTGTAAAATGTAAGTTATATAATATTAACTCATATGTTAATTTGCTCTACTTTTTCTGGCTTTTTAAGGGAGAAGTTTAGCTTATTGATTTAAGACCCATCGTCTTCTCTAATGTAAGCACTTAATGCTATAATTTTCTCTCTCAGTGCTGCTTTAGTCACATTCAACAAATTTGGATATGCTGTATTTTAATTTTCATTCAATTCTAAATATTCTAATTTATTTTGACTTTTTCTTTGATCCGTGAGCTTTTTAGATATGTTTTATTTAATTTCTAAATGGTTTGAGGGCATTCCAGCAGTTATTTCCGATTTAATTTTATTATATAGAGAGAGCATTTTATAGGACTTCTATTCTTTTAAATTTGTTAAGATTTGTGTGATAGTTCATAATCTGGTCTATCTTGGAGAATATTACTTTTGCATTTGAAAAAAAGTGTATTCTGATTCTGCTGTTTTTGGGTAGAGTGTTCTATAAAGTTCAAGGTTTAGTTGGTTAATAGTCTTGCTTAAATCCTCTATTTCCTTACTGATTTTCTGCCTACTTGTTCTATCAGTTACTTAGAGTGGAGTGTTAAACTATCCAACTATAAATATAGATTTGTTTGTTTCTCCTTTCAGTCTGTCATTTTTTTTCCTTCATGTAAATTTAAGGTCTGTTGTAAGGAGTATATACATATAGGATCATTACGTCTTCTTAGCGAGAGTTGATGTTCACCTAATTGTTTTACTTAGTTGACTGTCTTGATGAAGATGGACAGATGTATACAAATGTTCTCACCTTTTTTTCTTTTTGAGAAGAGATGGGAAGCATCCCACAGTACAAACTACCACATTGGAAAAAGGCTCTTCTTGGATATTTTGTGGTAAAGAAGACATGCTTTGTGGTATTGATGACATGCTGAACAGATCGATAGCTTTTTTTTTTTTTTGTCATTATTATTATTTTGCTGGGTTGGTACTATGGACAACCAAAAATGTTCTTTGTTTCTTTCAAGTTCTTCATTCTCCCTCAGATATTTATAGGCCACCTTTGGTGTGTGGTGCCAGGTACTGGGATACAAAGATGAAAATATGAGCTCTCTTCTGTCTCAGTCTGTTTACAGCATATAGTTCATAACTAGAAATTCTTAATCTCCTCCTTTGAGATCCTTATGTTTGTCTGTAGTCTGGAGCAATTTTTAATGTCATGGGCATTTTGGTTTTGGTGTTGAAAGTATAGAAGTATAACTTTAATGCCAAACCCAAGAAAGTCTTGTATATACTCTTTGTCTCTATTTTAAGTTTGGATACCTTCAAATTGAGCACTTAAATATTAACTGCTACAATCTGAAGATTTTACTTTGATCTATACATTTAATTTATTGATTGTCTTTAGTTTGCAGGAAAATGTCACCGATTAAATTCACATTGTACAGTTCAGTAGCTACAGTTCTTAGATAAAAAACACATGTGCCTTAAGAAAAAGCATATTTTATGGAAGTTTGGATACTCTGTTTTCTCACGGTTCATTAAAAACCTCAGCCTATTGAATTTCAACTCACAGTGCAAGGCACATAACTTTAGATAAGCCTTTTTCAGTTTGGCTATGAGCATCCTATTGCTCTGAGAACCAGAAAGCTCAGCATTTCTTTTACTTGCTGATTTTATGCCTGATGTGTTTCCAGTGCAATAGTAAGTGCAACTGTTACTATGAATTCCATATATAAATATATAGCTTAGAGTCCTGCAGAAACAGCAGTAACAACAACAGCAAACTATAGTTTTAGATGCCTAGAGTAAGAAACAAATATGTATTCAGTTATATCTACACATTTTAATAATGGATATATTAAATTAATAATAATAGCCTAAAATATTTCCTTACATAAATATAAGGATAGCTTTAAATGGAGAACCATGATTGATATGCAGGCAGCCAGGGCATGGGTTTTCTATACATCTCTTAAAGAAAGCAGATAAAGTTGTGACTTACTATTTAAAATCTTTGCCACTGGTGACTTTTTTAAAAAGTATCTCAAACACATTTTTTTTTTTCTATGCAGAAGTGAGTGAGTGTGTGTGCGTCATTAGTTCATTCTACTAAATGTTATGTATTGTGTTAAGGACTGAACTTGACCCAGCTCTCTCTCTGGAGGTCCAGTATTCTTTATCCAATTGATTTTTTTTTTAACATCTTTATTGGAGTATAATTGCTTTACAATGGTGTGTTAGTTTCTGCTTTATAACAAAGTGAATCAGGTATACATATACATATATCCCCATATCTCCTCCCTCCTGCATCTCCTTCCCACCCTTGTTATCCCACCCCTCTAGGTGGTCACAAAGAACTGAGCTGATCTCCCTGTGCTATGCGGCTGTTTCCCACTAGCTATCTATTTTACATTTGGTAGTGTATGTAAGTCCATGCCACTCGCTCACTTCATGCCAGCTTACACATTCCCCTCCCCATGTCCTCAAGTCCATTCTCTACATCTGCGTCTTTATTCCTGTCCTGCCTGTAGGTTCTTCAGAACCTTTTTTTTTTTTTATATTCCATATATATGTGTTAGCATACAGTATTTGTTTTTCTCTTTCTGACTTCACTCTGTATGACAGACTGTAGGTCCATCCACCTCACAACAAATAACTCAGTTTCGTTTCTGTTGTGGCTGAGTAATATTCCACTGCATATATGTGCCACATCTCCTTTATCCATTCATCTGTCGATGGACACTTAGGTTGCTTCCATGTACTGGCTATTGTAAATAGAAATGCAATGAACATTGTGGTACCTGACTCTTTTTAAATTATGGTTTTCTCAGGATATATGCCCAGTAGTAGGATTGCTGGGTCGTATGGTAGTTCTATTTTTAGTTTTTTAAGGAATCTCCATACTGTTCTCCATACTGGCTGTATCAATTTACTTTCCCACCAACAGTGCAAGAGGGTTTCCTTTTCTCCACACCCTCTCCAGCATTTGATATTTGTAGATTTTCTGATGCCCATTTTGACTGGTGTGAGGTGATGCCTCACTGTAGTTTTGATTTGCATTCCTCTAATGATTGGTGATGTTGAGCATTATTTCATGTGTTTGTTGGACATCTGTATATCTTCTTTGAAGCAATGTCTATTTAGGTCTTCTGCCCTTTTTGAATTGGGTTGTTTGTATTTTTGATATTGAGCTGCATGAGCTGTCTGTATATTTTGGAGATTAATCCTTTGTCAGTTGCTTCATTTGCAAATATTTTCTCCTATTCTGAGGGTTGTCTTTCCATCTTGTTTATGGTTTCCTTTGGTGTGCAAAAGATTTTAAGTTTCATTAAGTGCAGTTGGTTAATTTTTTTTTATTTCCATTTCTCTACAAGGTGGATCAAAAAGGATCTTGCTGTGATGTATGTCATAGAGTGTTATGCCTGTGTTTTCGTCTAAGAATTTTATAGTGTCTGGCCTTACATTTAGGTCTTTAATCCATTTTTTTTAATTTTTTAAAAATTTTTTCTTTTTTTTCATTTTAACATCTTTATTGGAGTATAATTGCTTTACAATGGTATGTTAGTTTCAGCTTCACAACAAAATGAATCAGTTATATATATACATATGTTCCCATATCTCTTCCCGCTGGCGTCTCCCTCCCTCCCACCCTCCCTATCCCACCCCTCCAGGCGGCCACAAAGCACCGAGCTGATCTCCCTGTGCTATGCGGCTGCTTCCCACTAGCTATCTATTTTACGTTTGGTAGTGTATATATGTCCATGCCTCTCTCTCGCTTTGTCACAGTTTACCCTTCCCCCTCCCCATAGCCTCAAGTCCATTCTCTAGTAAGTCTGTGTCTTTATTCCTGTTTCACCCCTAGGTTTTTCATGACATTTTTTTTTCTTAAATTCCATATATATGTGTTAGCATACGGTATTTGTCTCTCTCTTTCTGACTTCATTCTGTATGACAGACTCTAGGTCTATCCACCTCATTACAAATAGCTCAATTTCGTTTCTTTTTATGGCTGAGTAATATTCCATTGTATATATGTGCCACATCTTCTTTATCCATTCATCCGATGATGGACATTTAGGTTGTTTCCATCTCCGGGCTATTGTAAATAGAGCTGCAATGAACATTTTGGTACATGACTCTTTTTGAATTATGGTTTTCTCAGGGTATATGCCCACTAGTGGGATTGCTGGGTCATATGGTAGTTCTATTTGTAGTTTTTTAAGGAACCTCCATACTGTTCTTCACAGTGGCTGTATCAATTTACATTCCCACCAACAGTGTAAGAGGGTTCCCTTTTCTCCACACCCTCTCCAGCATTTATTGTTTCTAGATTTTTTGATGATGGCCATTCTGACTGGTGTGAGATGATATCTCATTGTAGTTTTGATTTGCATTTTCTAATGATTAATGATGTTGAGCATTCTTTCATGTGTTTGTTGGCAGTCTGTATATCTTCTTTGGAGAAATGTCTATTTAGGTCTTCTGCCCATTTTTGGATTGGGTTTTTTTTTGTTATTAAGCTGCATGAGCTGCTTATAAATTTTGGAGATTAATCCTTTGTCAGTTGCTTCATTTGCAAATATTTTCTCCCATTCTGAGGGTTGTCTTTTGTCTTGTTTATGGTTTCCTTTGCTGTGCAAAAGGTTTTAAGTTTCATTAGGTCCCATTTGTTTATTTTTGTTTTTATTTCCATTTCTCTAGGAGGTGGGTCAAAAAGGACCTTGCTGTGATTTATGTCATAGAGTGTCCTGCCTATGTTTTCCTCTAAGAGTTTGATAGTTTCTGGCCTTACATTTAAGTCTTTAATCCATTTTGAGCTTATTTTTGTGTATGGTGTTAGGGAGTGATCTAATCTTATACTTTTATATGTAGCTGTCCAGTTTTCCCAGCACCACTTATTGAAGAGGCTGTCTTTTCTCCATTGTATATTCTTGCCTCCTTTATCAAAAATAAGCTGATATGTGTGGGTTTATCTCTGTGCTTTGTATCCTGTTCCATTGATCTATCTTTCTGTTTTTGTGCCAGTACCATACTGTCTTGATTACTGTAGCTTTGTAGTATAGTCTGAAGTCCAGGAGCCTGATTCCTCCCGCTCCGTTTTTCTTTCTCAAGATTGCTTTGGCTATTCGGGGTCTTTTGTGTTTCCATACAAATTGCGAAGTTTTTTGTTTTAGTTCTGTGAAAAGTGCCATTGGTAGTTTGATAGGGATTGCATTGAATCTGTAGATTGCTTTGGGTAGTAGAGTCATTTTCACAATGTTGATTCTTCCAATCCAAGAACATGGTATATCTCTCCATCTGTTTATAACATCTTTAATTTCTTTCATCAGTGTCATAGTTTTCTGCATACAGGTCTTTTGTCTCCTTAGTAGGTTTATTCCTAGGTATTTTATTGTTTTTCTTACAATGGTGAATGGGAGTGTTTCCTTAATTTCTCTTTCATATTTTTCATCATTAGTGTATAGGAATGCCAGAGATTTCTGTGCATTAATTTTGTATCCTGCTATCATTGACTAGGAGTTTTCTGGTAGAGTCTTTAGGATTCTCTATGTATAGTATCATGTCATCTGCAAACAGTGACAGCTTTACTTCTTCTTTTCTGTTTTGGATTTCTTTTATTTCTTTTTCTTCTCTTACTGCTGTGGCTAAAACTTCCAAAACTATGTTGAATAAGAGTGGTGAGAGTGGGCAACCTTGTCTTGCTCCTAATCTTAGTGAAAATGGTTTCAGTTTTTCACGATTGAGAATAATGTTGGCTGTGGGTTTGTCATATATGGCCTTTATTATGTTGAGGTAAGTTCCCTCTAAGCCTACTTTCTGTAGTGTTTTTGTCATAAATCGGTGTTGAATTTTGTTGAAAGCTTTTTGTGCATCTATTGAGATGATCATATCATTTTTCTAGTTTAATTTGTTAATATGGTTTATCACATTGATTGATTTGTGTATATTGAAGAATCCTTGCATTCCTGGGATAAACCCCACTTGATCATGGTGTATGATCCTTTTAATGTGCTGTTGGATTCTGTTTGCAGTAGTTTGTTGAGGATTTTTGCATCTATGTTCATCAGTGCTATTGGCCTGTAGTTTTCTTCCTTTGTGACATCTTTGTCCAGTTTTGGTATCAGGGTGTTGGTGGCCTCTTAGAATGAGTTTGGGAGTGTTCCTCCCTCTGCTATATTTTGGAAGAGTTTGAGAAGGGTAGGTGTTGGCTCTTCTCTAAATATTTGTTAGAATTCTCCTGTGAAGCCATCTGGTCCTCGGCTTTTGTTTGCCTGAAGATTTTTCATCACAGTTTCAATTTCAGTCCTTCTGATTGGTGTGTTTATGTTTTCTCTTTCTTCCTGGTTCAGTCTCGGGAGGTTGTGCTTTTCTAAGAATTTGTCCATTTCTCCAGGTTGTCCAATTTATTGCCATAGAGTTGCTTGCTATAGTCTCTCATGATACTTTTTATGTCTGAAGTGTCCATTGCTACTTCTCCTTTTTCATTTCTGATTCTGTTGATTTGAGTCTTCTCCCTTTTCTTCTTGATGAGTCTGGCTAATGGTTTTTCAATTTTGCTTACCTTCTCAAGGAACCAGCTTTTAGTTTTATTGATCTTTGTTATTGTTTCCTTCATTTCTTTTCCCTTTATGTCAGATCTGATCTTTATGATTTCTTTCATTCTGCTAACTTTGGTTTTATTTTGTTACTCTTTCTCTAATTGCTTTAGGTGTAAAGTTAGGTTGTTTATTTGAGATTTTTCTTGTTTCGTGAAGTAGGATTGTATTGCTATAAACTTCCCTCTTAGAACTGCTTTTGCTGCATCCCATAGGTTTTGGCTCGTCGTGTTTTCATTGTCATTTTTTCCAGGTATTTTTTGATTTCTTCTTTGATTTCTTCAGTGATCTCTTGGTTATTAAGCAGTGTATTGCTTAGCCTCCGTGTGTTTGTATTTCTTACAGATTTTTTCCAGTAAGTGATATCTAGTCTCATAGCGTTGTGGTTGGTAAAGATACTTGATACAATTTCAATTTTCTTAAATTTACCAAGGCTTGACTTGTGACCCAAGATATGATCTATCCTGCACAATGTTCCATGAGCACTTGAGAAGAAAGTGTATTCTGTGTTTTGGGATGAAATGTCCTATAAATATCAATTAAGTCCATCTTGTTTAATGTATCATTTAAAGCTTGTGTTTCCTTATTTATTTTCATTTTGAATGATCTGTCCATTGGTGAAACTGGAGTGTTAAAGCCCCCTAGTATCACTGTGTTACTGTTGATTTCCCCTTGTATGGCTGTTAGCATTTGCCTTATGTGTTGAGGTGCTCCTATGTTGGGTGCATACATATTTACAATTGTTATATCTTCTTCTTGGATTGATCCCTTGATCATTATATAGTGTCCTTCTTTGTCTCCTGTAATAGTCTTAATTTTAAAGTCTGTTTTTTCTGATATGAGGATTGCTACTTCAGCTTTCTTTTGATTTCCATTTGCATGGAATATCTTTTTCCATCCTCTCACTTTCAATCTCTGTGTGTCCCTAGGTCTGAAGTGGGTCTTTTTAGACAGCATGTGTATGGGTCTTCTGTTTGTATCCATTCAGCCAGTGTATGTCTTTTGGTTGGAGCATTTAAACCATTTACATTTAAGGTAGTTATTGATATTTATGTTCCTATTACCATTTTCTTAATTGTTTTGGGTTTGTTATTGTAGGTCTTTTCCTTCTCTTGTGTTTCCTCCCTAGAGAATTTCCTTTTGCATTTGTTGTAAAGGTGGTTTGGTGCTGCTGAATTCTCTTAGCTTTTGCTTGTCTGTAAAGGTTTTAATTTATTCGTCAAATCTGAATGAGATCCTTACTGGGTAGAGTAATCTTGGTTGTAGGGCTTTCCCCTTCATCACTTTATATATGTCTTGCCACTCCCTTCTGGCTTGCAGAGTTTGTGCCGAAAGGTCAGCTGTTAACCTTATGAGGATTCCCTTGTATGTTATTTGTTGTTTTTCCCTTGCTCCTTTTAATATTTTTTCTTTGTATTTAATTTTTGATAGTTTGATTAATATGTGTCTTGGCCTGTTTCTCCCTGGATTTATCCTTTATGGGACTCTCTTCACTTCCTGGAGTTGATTGATTATTTCCTTTCCCGTATTAGGGAAGTTTATAACTATAATCTCTTCAGTATTTTCTCAGTTCGTTTCTTTTTCTCTTCTTCTTCTGGGACCCCTATAATTCGAATGTTGGTGTGTTTAATGTTGTCCCAGAGGTCTCTGAGACTGTCCTGAATTCTTTTCATTCTTTTGTCTTTATTCTGCTCTACAGTAGTTATTTACACTATTTTATCTTCCAGGTCACTTATCCGTTCTTCTGCCTCAGTTATTCTGCAATTGATGCCTTCTAGAGAATTTTTAATTTTTTTTGTGTGTGTGTTGTTCATCGTTGTTTGTTTGCTCTTTAGTTCTTCTAGGTCCTTGTTAAACGTTTTTTGTATTTTCTCCATTTTGTTTTGAAGATTTTGGATCATCTTTACTATCATTACTCTGAATTCCTTTTCAGGTAGACTGCCTATTTCCTCTTCATTTGTTTGGTCTGGTGGGTTTTTACCTTGCTCTTTCATCTGTTGTGTATTTTCTGTCTTCTCCTTTTGCTTAACTTACTGTGTTTGGGGTCTCCTTTTCACAGGCTGCAGGTTCGTAGTTCCTGTTCTTTTTGGCGTCTGCCTCCGGTGGCTAAGGTTGTTTCAGTGGTGAAGGGGCCTAGTGCCTGTGTTCTGGTAGATGTGGCTGGATCTTGTCTTTCTGGTTGGCAGGACCACGTCCAGTGATGTGTTTTGAGGTGTCTGTTAACTTATTTTGATTTTAGGCAGCCTCTCTGCTAATGGGTGGGGTGGTGTTCCTGTCTTGCTAGTTGTTTGGCATAGGGTTTTGGGCACCTTAGCTTGCTGGTCCTTGAGTGGAGCTGGGTGTTAGCGTTGAGATGGAGATCTCTGGGAGAGCCTTCACTGTTTGATATTACATGGAGCCTGGACGTCTCTGGTGGACCAATGTCCTGAACTTGGCTCTCACCTCAGAGGCACAGGCCTGACACCTGTCCGAGCACCAAGAACCTGTCAGCCACACGGCATAGGTCTTTTCCATGATACATTCAATTTTTAGGGCAGTTGCAGGGCTTCCATAAAAAACATCTCAAGCATGTCTCAAAGCATATATAGGTGATCCATGGTTTCAGGATTCCTCTAGTCCCAAAGAACTCTGAAGGTTCTCACCCAGGACTCAGGTGACTCTTTCTCACCTGGGCCTTGCAGAAGTCCATATCCAATTGACTTTTAAACATCTCTTCATAAATGTCCTTGGGGTAGCTCAAGTTCAACACGTCTAATACTGAATCCCTCCACAGAACATCCTTGATAAGTTAAGTGCTTGATCTTTCTTGATACCCAATGAATTAGAGCCTGGGATTCATGAATGACACTACTCTCTCCCTGGCTGCTCAAGACAGAAACTCTATTCTTTTACATCACCCGCTCTCTCTATTAAGTGGATTAAATAATTCTCTCCATCTCACCACTACTCTCTGCTTTTAGGCTTTCAACATTCCTCATTTAAAATTCAGAAATAACCCCAAATTAGTCCCTTTGGTTTAAAATCAGTGTCCATACAATCCATTGTTCACATTTCTACCTTGCCTTCAGAATAAAATATAAATTTTTATATATAATATGCCAGATATTTCATGGCATGGCTTTGTTCTATGCTTGTTTATGCTTGTTACACAAGGCCTGGACATTTATGAAGCCACTTTCAGTCTAAACCTCATGCTCTTTTCTGCCTCCATGTTTTTGCCCCATGACTCTTTTAGCCAGTAATGTCTATCTATCCTTCCACTGACTAACTTCTATAGCATTTTTCTTGGATTCTGTTCCTTATTCTGCCGTAATTTAGATTTCCTCTTCCGACCCTGTTGGGTACCATTCACTTCCATGTCTGCTTAATTTATCTGATCACCAGAAGAGCCATAGATTAAAACTCACCATCTTGGGACAGAACTCCTCCTTGAAGAGTCTTTTCAAGAGTCAACATCATTACTGGATCTCTTTCCCATCCACTCTTTGATGTTTTATTTGCTCTTTGTATGGTTGTTGTTTTGTTTGTATGGTCGGTCATAATTTTAAACTAAACCTTTGTCATTCCACTTAATCCATTAAACTACTTTTGTTCCTTTTCACAGAGAGGATTCTTACATTAAGTGGAGTGTTGAACTAAATGATCCCAGAAGTCCCTTTTGACTGAGATTTTTGGATTTTATTATTCTGCAGTCTTTTACTTCCTGTGTTCAGTATTCTAGTGGAAAAAGATGCAGAGTTGTATACACGATAACCTGGAACTCTCTGTTGCCTGGACCCTGGGTTTTCTGTATGAATTAGCATATCAGTCTCTTTCTTGAGTCCCTAAGTATGCTTCCTTCTAGATTTGCCACTGCAATTCCCAGGCTTTCCAGCAACTGTACTCATAACTGTTTAGCAGGTAGTCATATTTTAGAGATTAGCCCTGATCTTAAAATATTGCTAGTCTCTTCACGTTGCTGTGAGTTTCTGTAAAGCAATGCTTAAGACATTCTTAACACAGTCATTGAGAAATAGTAAAGCCTCAATAAATGTCATCTATTATTTAACACATTAAATATACAATACTATTGTAAAACTGCAAACCATGTTTCTGGAAAGACACATATCTTTGGAATGAGGCATATGTATGTAAAGGAACAAAGAGAAAAATGTTGGATGAAATGTAAGTCAGTACAAGAGTCCAGGGGATGTGAATGAAGCTGCTAAACTAAGCTTTGAAGTGTTTGATCTTCAGTGGTCTCAGAACTCTGTTGCTTGTAAGGTAAGATTTGAAGACATTGAAAGATAACAAAGAATCCTTTATTTGAGTGCCATACACATTCCCTTGCCTCTTGAAGAATTATTGAGCCACTATAAGAATTAGTTTTCTTAGAAAATGAGACTATATTATTTCATAGTTTTTGACCATATGGGTAAAAGGCAGTGAATGAGTTCCTTTCTATCAGAAGTGAAAATGTTCTTTAGCTATAATTTTGATCACCATGAATCTGTGGTAAGTGGAATATGTTTGTAAGACAAACGTCTAATCCTCATGACTGCTAGAGCCTACCATTAAAGATATTAGGGGCTTACTTTGTATCTATTATCCTACTGCCAACTCTGCTTTCAATCAGAAAAGGTAGAAGTATCCTTAATCAAAAGTTCTTGTTCAAACAGGTAACCAAATTAAAGACATGCTCACTTAAATTTGTTTTTTTTTTCTTTTTTCTGTATTATATGACTGTCTTCTCTTTATTGCTTTTCCAGGCTTACCTTAGAAGTCTGGAGATTTAGCCAATTATTCTCCCACTTCTCAATACTTTATATTAAATTCAATTTTGTAACTGGTCCACTCCTTAGAAACACACTATGCATTCCGATTTAGGTATCATGCAAAAAGTAATTGTAGATTTCATTTACCCATAATTTGAATATGGAGCCTCTATAATTAAAGCCTTCCTATACTTTCTAATGCTATCTTTCCAATCCTACTTGGGGAAAAAATCCATATAAAAAATTGCAGCAAAATGAAATTGACCTCTAGCTATAATTTAGAGCCTCATGAATCTGTGGTAAATGGAATAGGTATAGAAGGAAAATTTCTAATCCTCATGACTTCTAAAGTCTTCCATTGAAAATAATTCGGGGCTTACTTTTGTATCTATTATTTTACTTCCAAATTCTACTTTTTTAAACAACCAGAGCTAGTAAGATAGCCTTCTACACTAAAACTTGATTTTTTAGAGTTGTTTCTCAGGTTGGTCTTCACTCACAGTATGATGAAAAGAAAAACAAATTTCTCTCTTTTTCCATCTCTAGGCATGTGTGAATATATGAGTTAAAAGAAAGACATTGCATATGTGTGACTCAAAACAATACTTATTATTTTTTAATTACTTATGATAAAAGTACGTCTATGTTAAAAAAATTAATGTATTAATTCCAATCCCTAGAACAATACTCTCAAGAATCTTTTATTTCCCCCTTTTATAGGCAAGAGAACAGAGTCCCATGTGGATAAACTGATTAGCCCAGGGCCACCAAACCAGCAAATGTCAAAGCTGGAAGTCAAACTCAAGACTACTGGATTCCAAATTTCACATGTTCAATTTTAGCATATTGTTTTATTGAATTACACAAATTGAACATGGAAGAGCAAAGTACATTGAGGGTACAGATACTGGTAAATTTAAAGTATTATTTAGGAAATTTCAGGCCAGGGGAAGTGATTAGTGATTTGTGAAAAAAAATGTGATTAGTGATTAGTGTAAAAAAGTGATTACAAAAATAATTGAGTAAAATGTATTCTGAATTATCTCTTGCAAAGTTAAAGTGACTAAAACACTTGTTTTAGTTTTGGGAATAGAATATTAGAGTCTATATACTGCTCATTAAATATAATTAGAAAAGTATTCAATAGTAAGTCAAAATAGGACTTCCTTGTTCGCACAGTGGTTAAGAATCCACCTGCCAATGCGGGGGACACAGGTTTGATCCCTGGTTCGGGAAGATCCCACATGTCGCAGAGTACTGAGCCTGTGCTCTAGACCCTGTGAGCCACAACTACTGAGCCCACGTGCCACAACTACTGAGCCTGTGCTCTAGACCCTGTGAGCCACAGCTACTGAGCCCACATGCCACAACTACTGAAGCCCACACAGCTAGAGCTTGTGCTCTGCAACAAGAGAAGCCACCTCAGTGAGAAGCCAGTGCACTGCAACAAAGAGTAGCCCCCTCTTGCAGCAACTAGAGAAAGGCTGTGCACAGCCAAAAATTTTTTTTAAAAGTCAAAATATGCAAAGGTGACGAAAGTATAATAGTGATGGAGAGAATACGATTTCAGTATTAACTAATTTTCTTCTCAGTCCTTGCCATTGCATTCGTGTTTTTCCATTGGAACACAACTGATAGAGAGCGTGAAGGAGGATGAATTTTATGCTCAGCATCCAGACCCCATGGAGCTCAGAGAATTAGGTGGCTATAGCAAATTCTAATGGCATGGCTGGGAACTACCATATAATTTTTTTTTTAATTTTTGCAATGCCTGAGGCATTTAGAGACAGAGAAAAGCAATATCCAACTCTCCACCTCTTTTTTGTCTCGTAACAAATTTCTTCTTGATGTAGAGATAGTCTTTATCATAAGACAGAACCAAGGATGGATACTGTAAACAAAATAAAGGAAATGGTTGGATATTAGAGAGTGATCTGAGACCTATACTTGGAGATCATTCAGTTCCTCACATTTACTTTGCTCCCAGAAAAAAAGAATACACATTTTTTCCCTCAAAATCACATAAATTAAGAAATATTGACACATCAGGCCATAAACTAAGTCTCAGCAAATTTCAAATCATTCCCACTATAGAGAACACATGTGGTTAAAACGATTATATTATTAAATTTAACACCAAAATAAAAAATCTCTACCTTTAGTGGGGGAAAAGGAACCCAACTTACAAACCACTCATGTATCAAAGTATATTTCATAATTGACATTAGTGAATATTTAGAGCTAAAGAATAATACAAAGCACATGTCTAGATTTATGGAATATTGTATTCAGAAGGAAATTTATATCCTTAACTGCTTATATTAGAAAAGTAGAATGGTTGAAAATCAGTGAACAAAAATATCTATCATAAGGATTGAAAATAGGAATTGAGAAATAAATCATAAAAACCAAAACAACAACAAAAAAACTAACCTACAAGGCAGGGAATATAAGGAAAAATTTTAAAAGTTATTGAAATACATAATAAAAAGAAAATAAAATAGAAGCAATATTTGGCAAGATTGATTAAAGATAAAAAGAGAGCATAGTTAATATTAAGAATGAATAATAGAATATGATCTCAGATAAAACAAAGTTAAAATAATTTTAAAAATTATAAGCAATTTCATGTTAAGGAATTTGAAATCTCAGAAAGAAATAACAAATAATTTCTTAGGCAGATAAAATGAAACTACTGCCAAAAATGAAATTAAGAGGAATTATAAAATCTAAAGTGAGTTTTATTTAACCTTATTATAAGAATTGAATCGGAAGTTGTCTTCATACAGAAACACAAGCTTTAAACATTAAAGGATCAGATGATTCCAAGCTTATGTAAACTCTTCCAGAGAATAGAAAAGCAGGAAAAATATCTTTTAATGGACCCAGTGTGACTTTCATACAAATTCCTTTAAAAGATTACAATATAAATGATAATCTCAGGACAATTTCATTCATGAACATAAGTATAAAAGTCCTAAATAAGATATCATCAAGATGAATCCAGCACTGTATTATTAAAATAGACATCATGCCCAAGTTGGTTTGATCCTAGGAATACAAGGATGTTTTACCATTAGAAAATCTGTTTAGGTAATCTACCACTATAAGAGATCATGGAGAAAGAACATATGATTATATCAGTAGGCAAAAAAATTCAAATATTAATCAAACTAGGAATTAAATAAAACTTTTTAATCCTAATAATGAGAATCTAGTAAACTCCAAATCAAACACACAATTAGTGGGGGTAATTTTAGAAATTATACCAGGATACCTGCTGACTGGCTAGTTTCTCTAGCCAGTGCAATATGATGAGTAAAACAAATAATAGATATTAAGAGTGAAAAGAAACAAAATTGTCATTATTCCAGACTAGAATTTTCTACAATTTAAAAGAACCTACCAATGGATTATTAGAATTATCGAGTGCAGCAATTATGCTACAGCAAGAATAATTCTTATACACTAGTAACATAAATTTGGAAAATTTAGTATTTAAAAAGACAGCATTTTTCTATCTAAATCCTGAGTTCTCATCACAAGGAAAAATTTTTTTCTATTTCTTTAATTTTGTGTCCGTATGAGATGATGGGTATTTACTAAACTTACTGTGATTATCATTACATGATGTATGTAAATCAAATCATTATGCTGTACACCTTAAACTTATACAGTGCTCTATGTCAATTATATCTCAATACTGAATGAAAAATAATAGAATGAACAAAAATAAAGATAAAAAGACAGCATTTGTAATAGCAATAAAGTTATCAAGGAATAAATTTAACAAAATAGATACGAGATCTTTATGGAGAAAAGTATACATGTTATTGAAACCCATTTTAGAAGTTCTAAATACATGTAGAATTTTACAGGAAATGATAATGGTTAAAAATTCTATATTGTTATTATGTTATAAACAGTATTCAAATGCTTTATACCCATTCATTCTTATAATTCCCATAACAATCATATGAAATAAACAGTATTATTTTTCCAATTTTACATATAAGACAACAGGAGGTGCTGAGAGATTAAATGACTTTCCTTTTGCTATCTAGCTAGTGGATAGGGTTGTAGGATTCAAATCAGCAGACTTTCTCCAGAACCTCTGTACTTAAACATAGACAATGCTACCGCTTCAATAAAACATTAAGATATTCTATTATTGATGTAGTGGTAGGCAGCTAGATCAAGGGAAATGAATACAAACGTCAGAAAAAATCCACAATTAATATATGACAGAAGTGCCATTCCAGATATGTGAGAAAGCATATTTAGTAAATGATGATAGGACAATTGGCTCTCCATATGAATAAAAAGAAAATTGGATGCCTATCTCATACCATATGTAGCAATCAATTAAAATTTCAGTGGAAAAAAAACCCTCAAGTTTTTAGGTGATAAAATAAGAGAATATCTTTAGGATTTAAAGTGGAGAAGGGTTTCTTTAAAAAGACACAAAGTTCCTAAACAATAAAAGGGAAATTAATTCTTTTCATCAATGTCATTATTTTAAAAATGAAAGATAGCTCACATTCTGGAACAGAAGATATTTACAAACATATAGAATTTTTAAAATTTGGATTTGTAAAGATGATTCGTTCTCTATCTTTCATTCATTTATAAATTAAAACAAGCAATTCAGTTATCTATCTATATATATATAGTACATATCCTGGAAGTTAACAGATAATGAAACAAGAATCATCAATAAGCTTATAAAAAGATCCTCATCCTTTCTAACAATCACGAATGGTCACACATTATCTCAAGGACAAATGAAAGAAGAGTGCACAACATATAATAGTTTGAAATAGTATTCCTTGACATAGGGATAAACAGGAAATAATTTGTGTTTATTATGAAAAGAGATAACTGTATTATGTTTACACAGTGCAATTAATGTACAGAGAAAATTAAAATACAGCCACATGTATCTTTCAAGTACAAGGTTTCAATTAAAAAGCAAATAGAAGAATACAAAAAAATATGATTTACATAAAGTTTCACAACTTTTCAAATGAAACAAGATAATGTTTGACAAATATGGTCATTATAAAGCCATGCAAAGAAATGAAAATTATATAAGTCTGGATAACTGAGAACCTTTGGTAAGTGGAGGATGGTGACATAGGGGTTGGGGTTAAGTAAAGAAGAAGTGTCAATTATATTCAAATTGATTTTTGATGCTGCGTTTTGGGTATGCAAGAGTTTGTTGTATTCTATATAGTTTTTATATCAAAAATAGTTAAAACCATAAGGAATAGGAACAATCCTAATCAATAAGAAACTAAGAATCCTTCTTCTAAAAACAAACAAGACAAATCAAATGAAGCCACTGAAACAAGGATGCAAAGATTTTATACTTCAAAAATGGGACCTATTTAAACCATGCGCAGGTAATCCTAGGAAAAAATAAATTAGCCTTAAATGTTCTCATGATAACAATAAAAGGAAAATAAAATTAACTTAGTATTCATCTTCAAATTATGAAGTAAGCAACAAAATAAGAAACAACTAGAAGGATTAGAATATCATTTATAAAGATAACAATTAGAAACTGAAGTAAATGAATGAATGGAAGCAATAAAAAGATTCCAAATGCAACTCCATAAAATAATAATAAAATAGTTAAATTTCTGAAAGCCTAATAAAAGAAAGAGTAAAAAAGAGGTATTCAGTATTCAGACTGAGATGAGTATATGAATACAGGTATAAAACAGATTAAATAAATATATCACGATCATTGAATGCCACTCTATGGTTATATATTTGAAATCTAGGAGAAATACTGTCTTACCAAAACAAAAACTGCCCATACTGATGCAAAGTAAGTAAAAACCTTATCCTATAAACTTACAAAAAACTTGTAAGTAAAAAGGCTGAAACTTACGTAAGAAAATAGAATGGTAGTTTCAAAATCTAGCAAGTGCAGATTTCACATATGAATTTACAAAACCTTTAAAGCTAAGTTTCCCAAACAGTGTTCAGTGACATACTGGTGTGTCTAGATCAGCATTTTGGGGTCCTAGGAATTTTAGTCACTCTTAAAAATTAATGAAATTCCCCCAAAGAGCTTTTGTTTATGTGAATTGTGTCTATCAATTTTTACTGTTTTAGAAATTAAAAGTGAGAAATTTAAAAAGTATCTTATTTTATTTAAAGGTAATAATAAATACATTTCATGTTAACTTAAAACATACTTTTAATGAAAAATAACATTTTCCAAATAAGTCATAGGAATAGTGTTACTGTTTTACATTAAAAAAAATCTCTTTACTGTCTAGTTTAATAGAAGATAACTTGATTATCATATATGATTTTTTATTCAATCTGTTGCAATATGGTGTTTAGATTGAAATATAAAAAAGAAATTTTGGCCTCATACAGATATGTAGTTGGAAAAAGGAAGCACATTTTAATAGTCTTCATATAATTGCAAATTTTTTTATACTACACTAAAACTTGACAGATGGCAGTTTCTTAAAGTTTAGTTTCAGTGTGGAATCTTAAACCTATAAAAATTTTCATCTTTAGTTGAATTAAACCCTTCATGTTCAGTTAAATTGGTCTTAGATGTTGAATGAATATTTTATTCATGAAAACGTTGTGATATAATGAATTAGTCAAATGGAAAAACTATTGGTTTCCTGAGTTATACAGATCTTCCAAATGTTGATGCTTTTCATTATACAATATAAAAATAACACTTGCTAATATCACCACTCATTTCATCAGAAAAGACTGTAACTTGTGAAAGGCTCTCAACCTTACTGTAGAAGATATGTTTTCCAAAATTCTAATTTTTGCTTGAAAGCTTGAATTTCATCATTGGCAACAAATACCGTGAGTTCTTCTTAAAATGGTATGCTTCATTCATTTTTGAGAAAATGTTTGCCAAATAACTCTGTCTGGAAAATCAGTTTGTCAGTTATCCTTTTTTGTAAAAATATGTTTAATGGAAAAAAGCAAGGATTCAGCCTGTAAATCAAAACAAGAAATTATGTAAATGTTGTTGTTTGAGACAACCACTGTACTTTTCATATGAAGAAGAAGTACTCTATATGTATGTCCTATTTTGTCACACAGACTATTAAAAATATAAACTCGGGTTGATACTTAATAAAATAATTTTTCTGTTTCATCAAGGACATTTTTAAGTAAGTTAGATTTTTTCTCTTTTCCTGTGTGTGGTGGTGAAAAATACAATGAATACCAGTAAAGTTTTGTGCCACTGCTTGATTCATGCTAAGATGCCAGAAGTTTTACCCATCAATGCTTTTGCTTTAATAGTGCAAATATCATTACAGTAAAATTGGCAAATAACACCTTTAATTATGAAAATTGTTCTTACTTTCTGGACTCCTGAAATGGTTTTGAGGACGGCTCAGGGTCAAAAGAATAGATTTTTGGAAATTTGAGTCTAGAGATAATGGGTTACAAGTGTACAAATACATTGATGCTTCAAATTTTGCCGTGATAGAGAAAGGAATAATTATAAAAATTATAAAAGAGTAATGGAGATCTTGCTTTACCAGATTGTGTGTCCTTTAATAAAGCCTAAAATTCACAGATATAAGAAAATAACGGAGAAAAAGACACAGATCAGTGAATCAGACTGTAGAGTTGAGGTCCAGAAGGAGATTAAAATATATTCTGGAATAAAGTAAATGAAAATATAGCATTTTAATTAAGTGGGGGAAAATGTGGCATATATAATCCATGGTACTTTCATAGTTGGTCCTAGATCTGGTTGGAAAAAAAAATCAGATATATATACAATATCATGTGCCAAATAAATTGTAGAGAGATTTTTCTAAGGAAAAATTTAAAAGAATGAAAAAGAAAATAAGGATTATATTTTTGAAAATTTGGAGGGAGATCTTCCTAAATAAGACTAAGAAATTAAAATGTATACATAGGAGTGGGAGGAAACTCACTACAAAGCAAAAAATAATGAATGCAAGGTTGGCATCCAAATAATTATGAAACATATGTAGTCATTTATTAACAGTAATAAAAACTTTCTATAGTTAATGAGAAAAAGAGAAACTACCCAATAGAACACTGAAGAAAAGATACGAATCAATAGTTAGGAAAGGAAATTAAAATGTTTAATAAACTTGAAAAAATTCTCAGTCTTACTCATATTCAGGGATATATATGAAAGCAAAGAAGATATTATTTTTCTTTGTGAAATCGGCAAAATAAAGAATGATAACTTCCAGTGATGACAAGAGGAGGGAAAATGTACTAATGGGGATTGTAAATAACCTGTAATATATGTGAAAATAATCTGGCAACATTTATTAAAGTAAAAACCCATATAATTTTTTTTTAATTTTATTTTTTATACAGCAGGTTCTTATTAGTTATCTGTCTTATACATGTTAGTGTATACATGTCAATTCCAATCTCCCGGTTCATCCCACCACCACCACCCACCAGTTTTCCCCCTTTGTGTCCATACATTTGTTCTCTACACCTGTGTCTCTATTTCTGCCCTGCAAACTGGTTCATCTGTACCATTTTTCTAGGTTTCACATATATGTGTTAATATACGATATTTTTCTCTTTCTGACTTACTTGACTCTGAATGAAGTCTCTAGATCCATCCACATCTCTACAAATGACCCAATTTTGTTCCATTTTAGGGTTGAATAATATTCCATTGTATATATGTACCACTTCTTCTTTATCCATTCATTTGTCGATGGGCATTTAGGTTGCTTCCATGACCTGGCTGTTGTAAATAGTGCTGCAATGAACATTGGGGTGCATCTGTCTTTTTGAATTATGGTTTTCTCTGGGTATATCCCCAGTAGTGGGATTGCTGGGTCATATGGTAATTCTATTTTTAGTTTTTTAAAGAACCTCCATACTGTTCTCCATAGTGGCTGTATCAATTTACATTCCCACCAACAGTGCAAGAGGGTTCCCTTTTCTCCACACCCTCTCCAGCATTTGTTGTTTGTAGATTTTCTGATGATGCCCATTATAATTGGTGTGAGGTGATACCTCATTGTAGTTTTGATTTGCATTTCTCTAATAATTTAGAGAAATTTAGTCAGTAGTGAGTAGGCATATTTATGTAAGAATGTTGCAGTCTTGTTTATAGGATCAAATCTTGAATAATAAAATTCTGAATTTTTGAATAGGGAATCTTTGAAATATTTGCTAAATCCCTGCCATGGGATATTATACAACAATTAAACATAAATTAGATTTGTATGTCTTACTGGAAGAATTTCTGTGTTGAATTAAATAAGAAAAATAAGTAGCAAAATAATGTTTATAATATATAATACTATGTATGTGTATATACATACACACATACATACATACATACATACTTGAGAAAGAAGTTGGAAATTCAGAGGGCGAATAGAGGAACGTTATATATTTTTCTTTTAAATTCTTTTTGTGGGGATTCCCTGGTGGCACAGTGGTTGAGAGTCCGCCTGCCGATGCAGGGGACACGGGTTCGTGCCCCGGTCCGGGAAGATCCCACATGCCACAAAGCGGCTGGGCCCATGAGCCATGGCCGCTGAGCCTGCGCGTCTGGAGCCTGTGCTCCACAATGGGAGAGGCCACAACAGTGAGAGGCCCGCGTACTGCAAAAAGAAAAAAAAAATTCTTTTTGTGTTTGTCAACAGTTATGTGTTTATACATATGTTGGGTTTTTTTTAATGTAGTGGATATTTTGAAGAAACATTAAACACTGTAATTGTCATATTTCCAGCACTTTGCATGCAAGTGTTATGTGATGTAAGGAAAAAGAATAAAAGTAGTTAGCTGGATAATTTAGATTGAATTATTAATTTTGGTACCTATGTTAATTTGATTCTTGATATAAAACATGCATTATGACGCAGATTATTTCTCCATACTTCATTTATCAGTCTATCCTAATATCAAGACCACACTCTCTTAATTATGAATAACAAATCCATATATACAACAGGACAAGTACCATTTCTCTGTTCTTTAGTAGCTTTGCCTAATATTTGCCTAAAATCTTCCATACACATATAAAATATATATAAATGCCTAAAAATGAAAAAAACAATTTTTTTCATATTTTAGGTATTATTTAACAGCTCAATAAAATTTTATAGCATTCTCTTAGAGATTTTGCATGCTTTTGTTAGATTTATTCTCTAATACTTAAAATTCCCTCATGCTATATTAAATGATGTTATATGTAATTATTTTTCTAGTTGTTTGTTGCCTGTGTCAAATAGAAATGATTTTGTACAATAATTTTATATTTCTTTTGCTAAGCTCTCCTATTATTTTTTCAATAATTTGCAGATTCTTTTTTTTCTTTTCTTTTTTTCACATCTTTATTGGAGTATAATTGCTTTACGATGGTGTGTTAGTTTCTGCTTTACAACAAAATGAATCAGTAATATATATACGTATGTTCCCATATCTCTTCCCTCTTTAGTCTCCCTCCCTCCCATCCTCCCTATCCCACCCCTCCAGGTGATCACAAAGCACCGAGCTGATGTCCCTGTGCTATGCAGCTGCTTCCCACTAGCTATCTACATTACGTTTGGTAGTGTATATATGTTCATGCCCCTCTCTCACTTTGTCACAGCTTACCCTTCCCCCTCCCCATATCCTCAAGTCCATTCTCTAGTAGGTTTGTGTCTTTATTCCCGTCTTAGCCCTAGGTTCTTCATGACATTTTTTTTTCTTAAATTCCATATATATGTGTTAGCATACATTATTTGTCTCTCTCTTTCTGACTTATTTCACCCTGTATGACAGACTCTAGGTCTGTCCACCTCATTACAAATATTTCAATTTCGTTTCTTTTTATGGCTGAGTAATATTCCATTGTATATATGTGCCACATCTTCTTTATCCATTCATCCGCTGATGGACACTTAGGTTGTTTCCATCTCCAGGCTATTGTAAATAGAGCTGCAATGAACATTTTGGTACATGACTCTTTTTGAATTATGGTTTTCTCAGGGTATATGCCCACTAGTGGGATTGCTGGGTCATATGGTAGTTCTATTTTTTTTTTTTAAGGAACCTCCATACTGTTCTCCATAGTGGCTGTATCAATTTACATTCCCATCAACAGTGCAAGAGGGTTCCCTTTTCTCCACACCCTCTCCAGCATTTATTGTTTCTAGATTTTTTGATGATGGCCATTCTGACTGGTATGAGATGATACCTCATTGTAGTTTTGATTTGCATTTCTCTAATGATTAGTGATGTTGAGCATTCTTTCATGTGTTTGTTGGCAGTCTGCATATCTTCTTTGGAGAAATGTCTATTTAGGTCTTCTGCCCATTTTTGGATTGGGTTGTTTGTTTTTTTGTTATTAAGCTGCATGAGCTGCTTATAAATTTTGGAGATTAATCCTTTGGCAGTTGCTTCATTTGCAGATATTTTCTATCATTCTGAGGGTTGTCTTTTGGTCTTGTTTATGGTTTCCTTTGCTGTGGAAACACTTTTAAGTTTCATTAGGTCCCATTTGTTTATTTTTGTTTTTATTTCCATTTCTCTAGGAGGTGGGTCAAAAAGGATCTTGCTGTGATTTATGTCATAGAGTGTCCTGCCTATGTTTTCCTCTAAGAGTTTGATAGTTTCTGGCCTTACATTTAAGTCTTTAATCCATTTTGAGCTTATTTTTGTGTATGGTGTTAGATTCTTTTCTACCTTGAAACTCAAATTTATTCTTATCCTATTACATTGGCTTGGATCTCCAATAAAATGTAATAATATACATTTCTCTTTTATTCCTTATTTGAAAGGAAATAGTTCTAACACTTAGATGACATTTGCTGTGTGTGTGTGTTTATATTTCCTTTTATTCCTCACTTACTAATCATTTTTGTATGTAAAAAGTATTGAGCGTTTTGAAATGTTTTTACTGCATCTGCTGTTATGATCATACATTTTGTCTCTTTTCACCACTTAATGTGCTAAATTAATATTAAAAATTTCTAATATTACAGTTTTACCATTTACTCTAAGAAATGTATTGAGAATCTTTTTCTGCCTCAATGGTCAATTTATATTCCTTCAGCCCATGAAAACTAGATATATTCTCTGTTTCAAGAAGATCAATTCTTAAACCAGTGATATGTTAATTATAATTTTTGGTCCTCTCTGTCCTTACTTTTTTTCCTTCATATGTCTTGTGATAGAGTGGTAAGACAGATTAATAATAAATACTTCGATAATTAAAAAAATTCCTTTCCATATTTCTTGCAGTCCTAGTTTTCTTAATTTGATGCTATCTATATTTGCTACATAAAGATTCATTTTCATTGTGGATTATATTTTTATATTCATATCTGTCACATTTATTTTATTTGGACACAATTTAACCTCGTTTGATGTTAATTTTGTGACCATAATAAATACTTTCCAATAAACACATTATTTAATGCATTTAGAAGACTTTCCAGTGGGAAAAATGAGGAAGGATATTATATAGTAAATAAAAGCAGTACATAGAAGCAAGAAATTAATGTCTGGGGTCATCACATTAATTTTCATTAGAATCCCTATTTCTTCAGTTAATGGTAATGGGGTTTTAATGCAAGTAATGAAACTTCCCTAAGTCTTAAGAGCCTCATTTTAAAATTGTAATAAGGAAAATGTATAACTTGTAAGTTGATGTGATGATTGAACTTGTTAAGCTACCTAAATCATAGTGCTTGTATACAGTATGATTACTATTATTATTAGCTTTTTTCTTTTTTTTATCTTGACCTCTAAATAGAGACAGAGTTATGGAAGTCAGATAGAAAAGACGTATTCCAGGAAGAGAAAGTTGTCTGGAGGAGGATATTGATTTGTAAAATAAAACACATTTACGTTAACCTACTGAGAAAAGTCTATATTCAGAATAGAAGGAAATAAAAATGTAAATGAATCAGGAACTTTTGAATGATAGGCTGAGGTTTGTTTTTTTATTTTGTCATAGTTATTAAAAAAATATTGACCTTCAAAATGGTACACTTGAATTATAGGATAGAAGCATGGTGATGGAAAATAGCTGTGGTTTTTTGCTATACTTTTATGTCTTGACCACATTTCTTGCCAGTAAAATGGTAAATATTTTATAACATGCTGGTTTTAGCTGTGCATTTGTTTTATCTTTTCTGTGTATCTGGCTGCAGGAAAGGCATAATCTGTATCGTTAATGCCAAGTCATAGATAACCTTAAACCCTGTTTACTGACCTGAAGCTAGAAATTGACCTTATGGGATCAATTATTAGCTGTCTGAAGAAAGATGCATTTGAGATAAGGTGGACAATGGATTAAAAGACTTAAAAATATTGACTAGTCATTCCAATTTTGAAGAGCAGAAAAAAATGAATTTTCAGGTAACCTTTTTTTAATCAGAGACCAAGGATTATTATATGTAAAATACATGGGCAGATCTTCCTTGACTTATGATGGGGTTACATCCCAATAAACCCATCATAAGTTGAAAATATCATAAATCGAAATTGCATTTGATACATCTAACTTACTGAATATTATAGCTTATCCTAGCCTACCTTAAACATGCTCAGATGATTTACATTAGCCTAAAGTTGGGCAAAATCATCTACCACAAAAACAACTTTGTAAAAAAAAATGATTGCATATCATGTAATTTATTGACTACTGTACTGAAAGTGAAAAACAGAATGTTTGTCTGGGTACAGAATAGTTGTAAGTGTATCAGTTGTTTACCCTTGTGATCATGTGGCTGACTGGGAGCTGGAACTGCTGCTGTTGCCTCAGCATCACAAGAGAGGATCAGACCACATATCACTAGCCCTGGAAAAGATCAAAATTCAAAATTCGAAGTATGGTTTCTTCTGAATGCTTTTCGCTTTTGCAACATTGCAAAGTCAAAAAATGTTAAGTCAAGAGCTGTCTGTGTGTGTATATATATAAGAATATGTATATGTATATATACATACAACTCAATTAGC
The DNA here is from genome assembly GCF_005190385.1 of Monodon monoceros. Classification (NCBI taxonomy): domain Eukaryota; kingdom Metazoa; phylum Chordata; class Mammalia; order Artiodactyla; family Monodontidae; genus Monodon; species Monodon monoceros. The sequence goes on from NW_021703775.1 coordinate 60,241,820, forward strand.
TGAAATAACCTTGCCTTACAGTAAAATCTTTTTAGCATAGAAGTCCGGTTTTTCTATTGTTGGTTTTGATAGTGCTCTTTAAATTATATTGTTGGCAAAACTTTCTATCATTGGTGTGTAATAATATATGTGGTGTTAACACAAGAATTAATAGTATAGTGGGAAAAAACTGAGCATTAAAATAACACTTTTTTGTTGAAATATTCACAGTGTGTCCTAAGCAACATTAACTGACACTCTGACAAGGGCCAGTCCTTTGGTGGTTATCCTTCTATTGGCAGATTTGCAGACTTTATCTCCAAGCGTCCACTAGATTTCTCTTCACATGCTCTCCTTGTCTTTTTGTTTGTTTGTTAGGAATCACATTGTTTATTTTGTACATGGCAACACTTTAACATGTACAATGGTGAAGTGATAAAAGAGTTTACATGGTTTTAGATGAATTTTATCAGAATTATGTCCAGAAATTCTTACGTCTTTCTAGTACCATATCTCTAGACAGTTTAGAACGTTAACACTCATGTTTTGCAGGAATATATAAATATCTTAAAGACAGGCTTTTTCAAAGGTGTATAAACTAAGCTCAATAATATCATGAGTTGACAGTCACAAAATTAGACAGGAACTCGCCTGATGTGAATATGAAAGAGGAAAAATTTTTAGAGGACAATAGTTGTAATAGTAAATGATTTGTACTTTTTAACTCAACAGTTAAATTTATGGGCATTCATGCTATAGACACACTCGTACAAATATTCATATATAGTGATATAGACATGAATGCTCATTGTTGCCTTGTTAAAGCAAAAAAACTAGAAATGGTTGGATTGTATAATATTAAAGATTGTGTTTTTAAATATATACAGATATAGATATATGGAAATTGGTATATTCATTGACATATTTTCCTAGATTGCATTTGTATCACTATCCTGTTAATGATATCTTATGATAGATATAGGCCAGGTGGCAGTCGTGATATGATGTCTCTGCCTGAACATATGCAAACAACAAAAGTACAGCATCAAAATTTGCAGAATTGGTGTAGTAGCCTCAAAGAATTGAGAACTCATTATTATCTGAAAAACAAAATGATTATGAAGAGTGGTTGGAGGAGGTAAGAAATCAAAGATCTTTAGCAATATTCCTGAAACAAAGTTTAAAAATAGACTTTTTATATGTAATTGCAAAGCCAACTTAAGAGCCCAGAACCAATGATTTTTGGTTATTTGGGGGTTTCCTTAAGAAATACTTCATCACCCATGTTCTTGATGGCAACAAGCATAATATTATATGGAAAAATCTGTATGTGGCATATTTTACTGAGGGAAATTTTGTTAATCAGAGCATGCCTGCGATGAACAGAAGAGATGTCATATGTTGTCATTTTCCAGTTGTAAATATTTATCAGCTTAATTTAGTGTAGCAAAATCATTTTACTGATTGGGAATTTATCATGCAGTGATCAACTTCAGGTAATTGTCTCTGGAGCTCTCACAGGAGGCTGATCTTTCTCTTAAGTAAGTGGATAATTAAACTCCATTGTTTTATTGTTTAACTGTGAACTAACGATTCAATATGTATAGATTTCTTACAGCAACACTTTAGAGAATGAGGCCTTTTTCAGTAGTAATATTTGCGTATTATTGCCCAGAGCTAAGGTTGTGCACTGATGCTCTGTTACCCACTGCAGCTCTGATAACATGCTGATGAGCTGTTCTTTGAAATGAACCAATGTTTTTCACTATCAGCTGTTCAACTTTGTAGTGGTTTCTGTTACATTTTCTTGTAGGTGAATAGGGCCATCTGTCTGAATTCAATCTGATTTACCTTATTGCACTGATTTAAGGCCCTTATTTTTATTTTCACACTATAATATCTCTGAAATTGAGATGTATTAATATCTCACAGTTGATGATGTCTTACAGTCGTTGTCAATAGGAAGAAGCTGTGGTCAAAGTATGTGAAAATCTTCCGGTGAGACAAGTACAAGTTCAAGGAAGCACCAAACCATTTTAGATTGTGTGAAATCTAAAATCTAAGTCTAAGGACTATTCCTTAAATTCTTATCAAATTAATACATGCACATGGGTTAAAAATCAAATCAGATAACAGGTTATATTATGAAAAACACTGTTTTTGTTTTTTTTTAATTAATTAATTTATTTATTTTTGGCTGCATTGGGTCTTCATTGCTGCACGCAGGCTTTCTCTAGTTGCGGAGAGCGGGGGCTACACTTCGTTTTGGTGCACGAGCTTCTCACTGCGGTGGCTTCTCTTGTTCCAGAGCACAGGCTCTAGGCGCGTGGGCTTCAGTAGTTGTGGCATGTGGGTTCAGTAGTTGTGGCTCGCAAGCTCTAGAGTGCAGGCTTAGTAGTTGTGGCGCACAGGCTTAATTGCTTCATGGCATGTGGGATCTTCCCGGATTAGGGATCGAATATTCTTAACCACTGCACCACCAGGGAAGTCTGAAAAACATTGTTTTTGGATTTCTATCTATATCTTTAAGAAACACTTGCCTCTCTGTTTATTGATTTATGAACTGATTAAATTATCTACATACTCCCTGCTATAAATGAGAGTTTTGTTGTTTAGACTCTCAGCCTCTTTTCAATTTAGTTCCCCATCTTTCCTCCCACCTCAGTTTCTGTCATTTTACTTTAGCTTTTACATTGTCAAGGTTGATTGCATTTACATTTTACTCCATAACTATAATTAAGGCATCATGCTTAACTTTAGGTTAATTCTCTCCCTACCCCCCAAAACTCCAGTTAAATGTGTTTACATGATGATGATAGTGTACATATTATTCACTGAAAATCCATAGTAGAATACTATTATTATTTTATTTTCCTTTTCTACAAATAAGATTTTTGTGCCATTCAAAGAATATTAATATCAATTATTCTTCCTTGCACTTCGCCAATGTTACTCCAAACCATGCCAAAGTAAACTTTGCCTTCAATGCACAGTGTTAGTTTTCTTTTAATATCTTGTTAGAGTTTCTGAATGCCATCCCTTTTTCTTCTTGGGAGAAATATGGCTCCTTCCTCACATCCCTGATAGCTTCCAGCTTCTTACCCATTCAAACTTTCGGTGACTCCAACCATTCTTCTTGAAGGTACCTTTTTCAGTTTGGCCCATTTGCTCTATACCGTGATTTTCTTGCCCAACATTTGAAAAATTTTTTTGAAATTACTGGCAGTCTTTCTTATTCTGTTATTATTGTTTTACTTAGATTATACACCTTTATTATAACCTTAAGTTTTTACAAATTATTAATCAGTGAATTTTGTCTATAAAATCTTTTTCCGTTCCATCTGTTCCCCTCTCATTCTTTCTGGAGACTTCTCTCTGAAATTCTTCTCGTTCTCCTCTCTGAATTATATGTTTACTAAGTCTTTTGCAAAGTTGCAGCTTCCCTTCACCTATTTTCTGGACTGTATGTCTTTATTTATTGTCATCTTTGTTTTATTACAGTGTATCTACAAGTCACTTTGCAAGAGAAGATATGTTGTCAGTTAAACTTTCTGATTTCTTCATGTTTGAAAAAACTGCATTCATCTTTAATTGATGGCTAGGGTGAATACAAAACTCAAAGAATTTTTTCATGGAGAATGTTTCTTCATTGCCTTCTAGCAAACAATATTGCTATTAAGAAGTGTGCTGCCAATTTGATCCCCCCCTTTTTAAAATTTTTTTTGTAGGTGACCTTTTTTCTTCTTTTCTCTAGGTTTTATTACCTTTTATTTATTCTTTGGGTTTAGAAATTTTACAATGAGATTTTTAAGTGTGTTGATTTTTTATTTACTGTGCTAGTTACTGTGTGTAATTTTAATTAGAAGATTCCTGTTTTCCTTTAACTGGGTCATATTCCTTATTATTGTTATTATTTTAAAAATGTAATTCTTTAGCTGCATTCTTTCTTTTTAGAATTCCCATTATCAATTACTGAACTCACTAGATTACATTTTCTTTAACATTTTTATGTGTATTTTTGTTCTGCATTCTGGAAGATTTTTTTTTGACTTGATCATTGAACAATTCCTATGAACATTATTTTTGGCTTCATTAACTGCAATCTTTTTTAAAATACTAATGTTTTAAAGTTATTTTCACCCCAAATTTTTTTTAACATATTTTCCTCCTTTTTCATCTATTATCTCTCACTCTTTAAACTTTGAACATGCTCTGCCATGCTCGGGATTTAAACAAATGCAGTTCGTTTTCTATTCATACTTAAGGATGAGTCAATAACCTGAGATTTATAAATGTGAATCCTTGTTGACTGGTAAATTTGTTTGAGGTGTAGATACTTGGATACCCCCAAATGTCTTGAATACCAAAACCTGTATTCCCTGTCCTGATTCTCCTCTGGATAGTCTCCTCAATTTGTTTGGAGAAGAATTTTTTTTTTTCCTATTTAACCTGCAGTGTAAACAGCAGTCTGTAACTTGGTTTTTCCTGGTGGTAGAGGGAAAGTAAAAGCTCCATTGAAGACTCAGTTAATAGTCTTGTTTTCCACACCACCTTTCCCTTCTGTTTTCCAAGTACATGGATTTCCAAGTTTCAAATATTTCCAAGGTATGACTAGCAAGGTCTGCACATGGCTCTTGTCTGTCTATGGGTGTTCTGGAAAGTTGCTTTAATATTCTGGGGTTTTTTATATTAATATTTATCTCCTTTTTTAAATTGCAGAAAAAAAATTGAAATCTCTTGCCTCACCTGGCTCTCTTCTACTTTCCTCATTATTCTGAGCACATGCCTCTCTATTCCTTTCTTATCATTGTAATGGTCCTGAGAGGGTAAGAAGATAATGCCATCTTGAATCAGAATACCAATCTTAAAATCAAAAATATCTGAATTTATTAGATAAAACATGTAACATTTATTGTTAAATGGGCCTTATTATTTTTTAATACACATAATATCAATAAGATATAGAAATAAAACAAAAGACAGCCAAGAGTGGTAGGTAAGGGTATGATCTCTGCATAGAGGGCCTGGAGTTAAATTCAGGTTCAGCCACTTTAGTAATGTGGAAATAAATTTCACCTCTCAAAATTTTGTTTTACCACCTGTCAATGGCATAAATAATACCTCATAGGATTCTTGTAAAATTCAAATTAAATTATGAATATAAATAACTCAGTATGGGATTTGTGCATGGTATGCGTGCAGTAAGTGGTAGCTATCAGTCTTACTAATACTGTTAGTAGAGAAAAAAAGCAGAAAAAATGCCACCTTATCTAGTTTATCACTTTTATTTTTGCATGCTTGCTTTAAGAGCTTGTCTACATTCAAAACAATTTTTTTTCAGCGTTTATTCTTACCTCAAACATTTATTGAATGATAAAAAGAGAAAAAAAGGATCAAATATCTGCTGTTATGAGTTGGGTATTAGTGGGAGAATAAAGCTACAAGCCTATACTTCAGTTTGTGAGAGATATATGTATATATATATATTTTCACACACACACACACACACACACACACACACACACACACACACACATGTAGAATGCTATGGCAGGACAGATAAGGAGATAGATAACTGTCCCTAGAGGAGAGGCCAGGTAAAAAGGCTTCAGCTTAGCAATTAGCAGTCAGCAAGCAGGGTAGAGACACTCAAGCAGAGGGAAAAGTATGTGTAAAGTCTTCAAATATTAAAAACTCATTAATAAACTTATTCAGAGCATTTTGATGTGAATTATATTAAATGAACAAGATTAAAATGAATAGAATAGAGCTGAGGTGTTAAAAATGGCCTGTGTAGATTATGATACTTTCAAGTGAAGCTTGAAAAGATTCAAGGGGAAAGATATTCTTCTACATGATGTTAGTATTGATAATATCACCAATTTGCCAATATTTACATCTTCCTTTATTATCTCTTACTTTCTAATCTTTCTCTTTTATGATCTTCTTCTCTTTATTTCCCTTGTGTTATCCCATGGACATTACTGAATATTGCTGCTCGGCCAGACCCTCAGGGAAAGTGTGTTGCTGATTCCTATACTAAACTAGCTGCTTAGTAAAGGCCATCATCTCATTCTGTTCATATTCTTCAAATATAGTCAGCAGTTCTGCAACTTGATAGGCAAATGATCTGGCAAAAAGTCAGATCCTTACACTAACCTTGTTAAGTGACATGAGTATGCACAAACATGTAAAATAATTCCATTCCCAACTGGCTCTCAGTTGCCCATATACACAGCAACAAATTGTTGTCATGTTGCCACAGTTGATAGTCTAAACCTGTCATAGCACTGAAGAATTGGCAGCCCTGATTGTCTTTGAAGTCTTTGCTTCAAACAACAACAAAAAAATTAGAGTCAGTAATCCCTGTCTTAGTCTGGTCCCAAACAAAACAAAGTTAAGTGGACTTCAAAGGAAAAAGCCAACTGTCCATCCATTGGAAAAAGAGATGGAAAAGGCAATCATGTGGCATATATAGAGTGAGGATGAGAGTAAAAAATGTTCAAATCAATTCAACTCACTTAATCAGCCATGGGTGAAAAAAAAAATCATTAAATTTAGTCAACTGGAATAATTTGGATTAAAGACTGAAAATGACTAAACGGCTCTTTTAGAATGCTCCCGGAGTTAACTGATCACTGATCTGAACAACAACAGTAAAATCTATCAGGTAGATATTGCCAAGATTCAAATATCTTAAAATATATGAAAGACAAAGAGCTTTACCTGTAGAGTTTTCTGCATCAGGGCTGTTGAGGCGATCAGGGCAGTTGGGAGCTGGTGAAAGTCTGCCACTCTTGCAGCAGATGCATCAAAAACAACCATGTTCCTGTTCAGAGTAATCCTCTGTATAGAGTATTTGCCTGCCTCTGTTCTCCTCCTGCCAGAAAGCTTTCCGGTTATCTTCCTTTACTCTCGGTTGGTGTAGATATTTCATTTACATTTACAAACAAAATGGATGTGGCTTATCAGCAATGTATGCTCACTGAACTGTGGGGACCAGTGGAGGTGTTTAAGATGATATCAGAGGGATTCACATCAAGCTTAGTCTATTAAATGCTTTTAATTAATCGGGGAGGGAGGAAAACAGTGTTATAAATTCCTCAGTGTTACTAAATTGTATGGTGTTAAACCACATAAGAAAACAAAAGAGTAATAAAATATATAGACAAATGACAAGAAAGGAAAACAGTATTGAAGGTGAACTCACGAATTCCTGCCTAGTTAACATACTGACCCCAATATTCTGCAGTAGCCTTTTGTTTTGTAAAATGGTGGTGTGACAGTAGAAGTCAGTAATTAAGCAAGGTTCTAAAAAGAACTTTGCAACTTTAAGTCCAGCTAAACTATTTGCTACTTGCACTTCTGTCGTTCTAAAATAGTTGCCACATGACCTTTTAAATACTTTTAGTATCCTTATGATGAATTAATCCTATTGTTTCAGTGATTTCTTAACACTCTATAATTCTGAAACAGTAGATGTAGTTTTCCAAAATGTGCTTTAAGTTCAAATGTGAATCAAGCATGTCAGAGTAGATTATTACATATGTTTAAAAACAATAATGTCATTTTGGCTTCAAAAATAATTTGTTTGGAAAGTAATTTTATGTTTTTATGTAAGGTGACTTGAAAACAGGAAGCTATTGGAAGCAAATTAAATATTTCATTACATTGAACAATGTCTGGTTGAATAGGCTGAAAGAGACCTACCAGCAAATTGAGTTCAGATATCAGGGTTGGGGGCTTGTGCACTGTGGTTGACAACTTATGTTCAGAAACATTTTGGAGTAGAAGAGTAAAAAGTTTGGCTTTCCAATCTGTTAATACAAACTTAGAATTGGAAAAGGTCAGTTGTGTTTGAGAGAAGCTCCGGAGGAGGAGCGGAAGTTCCTTTGTGAAGCATAATCTGTAAGGGAAAGGAAGAAGACAGTGCGTTCTGAAGTATGAAATGATGGGAAGGCTTTGGCAGAAAATATAAGAAAAGAAATGGGTAAGAGACATAGCCGATGTTCAATGTCAAATTTAGGTATGCTGAGCTATAGATTATTTCTGACAATGCTGACAGAATAAAGAGTAAAAACATTTAAGCAGCAAAGAAAAATATAAACAGTGAATCAAGATATTGTGAGATTGGGGCAACAGAATGACAAGATTTTCTGTAAAGACAGAATAAGAACTGCACTGAAAAATGAAGCTGACTTGCCTATTATCACTCTTAAAAATAAACATTTTATAATGGTATGCAAGAACAAATGGGGTCTTCAGAAGTAGGTGGCCAGGACTCACATATATTTGTAAGAAATGCTCTTCAATGCCTGTATCTCTAAAAAAAAAAAAAATCCTGTCTGAAAGCCAGGAAGGGTCTATGACTTTAACATGGCTGTGATGCTTTGGACCTAAATTCTAGTGCTAAATAGATATGAATTGATTGTGTCCCCTGAAAGGAGTTTATAGCATCACAAGACCACACATATTATGGTGTGTGAATGTACACTTCTCTCAATTCCCTTGTAAGTCTTATCACTCAGAGTTCAATAGTTATCATTACTCAGGGGCTAGTGTGAAAGAAATAATTGGATTTGGGGAGAAAAATAGAAAAAATTTTAAAAAGTTAATATACTTGAGTTCTTGAAAAACTTGATTTCTTTCTTTTAACAGTAATCAGTGTGGAGCCAAACAATTCAGAAAATTTTATTTCTGGGGGATTCCCTGGTGGTCCAGTGGTTAGGACTTCATGCTTTCACTGCCTAGGGGAGTGGGTTCAATCCCTGGTTGGGGAACTAAGATTCCACAAGATGTGCAGAGTGGCCAAAAAAAAAAATTTATTTCTGGTTGCACTTGCAACAATTCTAGAAGGTGAATGAATAGAGACTTTCAATTAAAAAAATGTCAGTGTGTTTATGTCTCTATTTAAGATAAGGGCTTTATAGATTCAGTGGCATGTGATAAGTTGGAGGCAAAATGGTCACTTTAAAAAATCCATTCAACCAATCAGCATGATAATTTTCATAATTGGCAATATGGAATTCAGAATGGTTCAATGATGGCTTTTTGGAGGAAGAAGATATGCCCTTGATTAAAGTATACTTCAAAAATCAGTTTGGTTATGAATTTGATTAGTTTTTTTCCCCCACAAATAACCAGAAACTGTATAAATGTTACACATCCTCTCTTCTCCATCCCCTTCAATCATAACGTACACAGGGAATAATTTTTTATCCAAATCTATTTCCTCAACTGGGTTGGGCATACCACAGTTGAATCTCTTTCCTTGACTATTAAAAATTGAAGGCGTTATTCCCCTTCTATGTATCATTACCCTGAAGCTGTCTTTTTAAAATCTACCTATTTGAATATAAATATATACCCTTCATTCATTTAGTAAATATTTAATAAGCAACTATTCTTTGCAAGGCACTCTTTTAAGCAAAATCAAGGAGACAGTGGCAAGTTCGCATGTTCATGCATTATTTAGTTCAGATTTCTTTACTTAAAAGTCTCTTACAAGTCATTGAATAGTTTCCCAGTGCATCTTTATTCAGAATTTATTCAGCACACTTATTTTCATGAAGAAAATATCAATATATGATCTAATGGATTCATGAATCTCTAAACGTAGTTTTGTTTTGTATTGTTTTATTTTTTAAGAGTTTCACATTGATGACTTTCTGAATGTGGTTTCTGGATACAAAGACTTAAAAATTATGCATATAAGGAAACATCTCTCCCAAATAAACCTTCACTCTGACTTTTCAGGGAATGCTTTTTTATGATCATTGCCTATCCTAAGAATCTCATGACCATTCTCTCTGACAGCATTTTTTCTAGTTCTTAAATGTGTGAAATTTGGGGACACTCTTTATGGACTCGGAATCTACTGACTTCTTTAAGAAGGCTAAACAAAGAACAACCAAGATGACTAATGGAGGGAAAATCTCCATGTGGAAAAAGTGGCTGGATCTCATAATCTTGTTTCCCTAAGAATTCCTTGTTTTTGAAAAACTCTCATTCATCTCACTGTTATCTCTGGTTTTAAAAACATCCACTGGTTCTCTTACCATGTAAAACATCCCAGATCATTCAAAGTTATCAGTGAGGGATAGGAACCAAAGATTGAAGTTTTCCCAGTATTACCAATGCTTGAAAATCAGTGCTTGATTTTATTAATGAGCCAGTGAATTTCCTCACATAATTCCTCCTTAATTGGAAGCCAAATACCGAGATTCAGGCAGCAGTACAATCATCTAAAGGAGCCTCTGTCCTTTGGCATTGGCAGGCTTCTTAATTTTAGCTAGTCTAGTGGGCATGTTGTAGTATCTCTTTGTGGTTTTAATTTGCAGTTCCCTGACCTGATGACTAATGAAGTTGAGCACCTCTGCACATGGTTATGGGCTGTTTGTATGTCTTCTTTTATGAAATATCTGTTCACGTCTTTTGCCAATTTTTAATTGGGTCTTTTGTCTTTTATTTTGGATTGTAAGTTATTTATATATTTTGGATAAAAGTCATTTAGTCTGACGTATGCATTGAGAATATACTCTTCAAATACGTTGTTTACCTCTTCATTTTTTTAACTGTCTTGAGAAAAGTAGGAAGTTTTAATTTTGGTGAAGACCAATTTGTGAGTCATAATACCATGCTGATTTTTCCCTTCATTTTCTCCTGAAAGTTTTGCATTTAAGATTATGATCCCACTCCAAAAGCTTTGAAGGTGGAGAAAATATTCCTAGCAACAGTTTGTCTCTTAGACTTACTTTTCAATTATGTAGCACCTTAATTTTTAAAGATTTTTTAATTTTTACAGTTACTTATAAGAAAATTAGAAGAGATCCTTTTATGACATGTTAGCCATGTGTCACTCTAAATGAAAAATTTTATGCTTTTTAGGAAATGTTATTTTTAGAATTAGAGCTTCCTGATTTTGATTAAACTATGATAATTTTTGTTTATAGAAATGATCCATTTCATTATTAATGTCAGATTTATTAACATATTATTGCATTAAATATCTTATATTTTACTCTATTAGGTATATATTAATATATCACCTTCCTCTATTCCAAATTTTTACGTTTTTACATATTTTTTGGATTTGAGTACTCTTTCTTATATATATATGTATATATATCATATGTAGGAGCACTAGCTCCTATACTCATTTACCACTTCAACTGTTTCTCACTTTACAATCTAAATAGAAAAATAGGATAGTTTTTGCAGATCACTTTTCATTAGAATGAGCACAGATTAAATCATGTGCCACTTTTGTATATCCCATGTGTGTAGGCATATGTAGAAAAATATCTTGGTTTTCAATTTAAGAATCACTTTCATGTTGAAAAAGAATACCATTTATTTTTAAGGAAATAGACTTTAATCATTCTTTCAATTCAAGTGTTAGCATTCAGATAAATCTCACCAAAGAAATAGAGTGAAATTGGCATAATTAAACATGATGCAGGGTAAACAGGAGTTAAGAATCAATAAGTGGCTCAGTTTGAGATCTCATCACTAAGTGATTTATGATACACTTATCTTTCTTCAGTCTACATCAAACTCTATTAACAAGTAATGGGATTTTATAGATTCTTGACAAAATGATAAGCGTGTCCTGAGAGGTTTGAATGCATTTATTTCTAACACGTTGTTTAGAAATTAGCTTAGTCTGAACAAAATAATTTCTTGAAAGTAGAACATGGCTTGATGGTTGGAAATGATTGGTTATTTTGAATTTTATAGGGTGGACCTTACTATTGGAAAAGAATAATGTGAGTTTTTACGATGAGTATTAATGAGGCAAAATAGCATGTCTAAATAAAAACATCAGGCAACCCAAGTAGTTTATTTTTAATCTATAATTTTTGCCTTCTGTTTCAATTAAAATTTCTTAGAAGTGCTTTGAATATCTTTCCATATCAATTATTTTTGACATATATTTTCCAGTTCCACATGCTTGTCATTTCTCAATAATCTGTTTCTAGGAATCCATTGAAAACATGAAATGCAGTAACATTTGTTTTATATTGTGGCAAAAAGAAGATACTTAATTTTCTTAGTTTTCATAGTCTAATATATTTGATCTAAATTTAAGTAGAAGAGCTTCATAGTAAGAAGGTGGCAGAATTAGTAAAGTTTTTGAAATCTCCCCGATTTCTACCCTCACCCTCAAAAACAGCATTTCAGTTTATAAAATGGCAAAAACAAAACCAACAATAATCAGAACACTAAATTGCATGGATAGCATTCTAAACAAAACTAAGTGACAAAATAAACTCCCAAATAATAGTTTTTAGGGCCAAACCACTAATAGCTTTAAGACCAACTTATTGTATGAACAATTGTGCAGGAGGAAATGTGAAGGGCAAAGGGGACTCTGATGACGTTGAGAGACAATCTAACAACTAAGTCACAACAAATTATCTTTCCCAAACTGACGGGTTCCCTCTCAGTGTGGAAAGCATGGGTGAATTGACATGAGAATAGCAAACTATGTGGCAGTGCAGGCTCTAATTCACAGGTGGCTGCAAAGAGACTAGGAAAATTCTGAATAAAACCAGGTGGTGACAAAGCCTAACCTGTAATTCAGAGCAGATGGCTCATTTTAAACTGATTCACTTTGTTATAAAGCAGAAACTAACACACCATTGTAAAGCAATTATACCCCAATAAAGATGTTAAAATAAAACAAAATAAAATAAAATAATGGCCTGCAAAAGAAGAAAGATGGATGGAATAACCTTTCTGTGTGATATATCCTTGGAAAATTTTCTGACTATATAATCACGAACATGGGAAGTTAAAGAGATAGTATCTCTTTAGGTGTGTTCCCGGACTTCTAATAGTTATGATTTTTTATTTCTTAGTGTATTGAAATTATTTTATTTATGATTGCATCTAAGAATACATCTAAACATAAGGCTAAGAAAAAAAGATAGGTGGTGTGGTTCCAATTGATTTTTTGAACCTAATAATGTAAGCTTACTTCCAGGACAAAACCACATATTGAAGAGAAATCGCTAGGAGTAGAATCTGGATTGAGTAATAGAAATATATGTGCAAAAAAGAAGAGCCAGATAAAAGAAGATACATGGAAGAAAGACGAGAAAATCTCAGAAAGTAAAAGACCCTATTGCAGGGTAGCTATAAAGGTAGCCAAGTTATTGTTGATAGCTTCTAAAATTCAGAAAAATAATCAAAAAAGCTGTCTTAAATCTCCCTCTCCTATAGCAATTTAAAAAAACTCATCTCAAACAACATAAAAGGATTATGTTTGAATCCTACAAAAATTCATTATTAAAAACAGTAATAATAATGAGAAAAAGACTGGTTTATAGACCATGAAAGTATGAAAGAACAGCATGCACTCCAAAAGATGAGAATTTTAACATAGTTCTTTGAAAAAAGACATAAAATTCAAGATAATGATAGAGATAATGAAAAAAAGTTTAATTCATAATTAGATGAATTCTGAAATGATATGATAGGATATAAAAAGACATCTAAAGAGAGTTATAAATGGGTTGTTTGTTTTTTTGATATTGAGTTGTATGAGCTGTTTATATATTTTGGATATTAACCCCTTATCAGTTATGTCATTTGCAAATATTTTCTCCCATTTTGTTGTTTCTCCCATTCAATAGGGTGTCTTTTTGTTTTGTTGATGGGTTCCTTTGCTGTGAAAAATATTTTAAGTTTAATTATGTCCCATTTGTTTATTTTTGCTTTTGTTTCCTCTGCTTCAGGAGACAGATTCAAAAATATATTGCTGTGATTTATGTCAAATAGTGTGCTGCCTATGTTTTCCTCTGGGAGTTTTTTGGTATCCTGTCTTACGTTTAGACCTTTAATCCATTTTGAGTTTATTTTTATATATGGTGTTAGAGAATGTTTTAATTTCATTCTTTTACATGTAGCTGTCCAGTTTTCCCAGCACCACTTATTGAAAAGGCTGTCTTTTCTCCATTGTCTATTCTTGCCTTGATTAATTGATTGTAGGAGTGTTGGGTTTATTTATGGGCTCTCTATTCTGTTCCATTGACCTCTGTGTCTTTTTTTGTGCCAGTACCGTACTATTTCATGACTGTAGCTTTGCAGTGTAGTCTGAAGTCAGGGCATATGATTCCTCCAGCTCTGTTCTTCTTTCTCAAGATTTTTTTTTGCTGTTCAGGGTCTTTTGTGTTCCCATACAAATTTTAAAATTATTTTTTCTAGTTCTGTGAAAAACATTATTGTTATTTGGTAGGGATTGCATTGAATCTGTAGATTGCCTTGGGTAGTATGGTCATTTTAACAATATTAATTTTTCTAATCCAAGAACATGTTATATCTTTCCATCTGTTTGTGTCATCTTCAATTTCTTTCATCAGTGTCTCATAGTTTTTCAAGTATAGGTCTTTAAATTCCTTAGGTAGGATTATTCCTAGGTATTTTATTCTTTTTAATTAATTAATTTTTGGCTGTGTTGGGTCTTCATTGCTGCACACGGGCTTTCTCTAGTTGTGGTGAGTGGGGACTACCCTTTGTTGCAGTGTGCAGGCTTCTCGTTGTGGTGGTTTACTCTTTGTTGCAGAGAACAGGCTCTAGGCATGCGGGCTTCAGTAGTTGTGGCACGCAGGCTCAGTAGTTGTGGCTCACGGGCTCTAGAGTGCAGGCTCAGTAGTTGTGATGCATGCGCTTAGTTGCTCCGTGACATGTGGGATCTTCCTGGACCAGGGCTTGAACCCGTGTCCCATGCATTGGCAGGCAGATTCTTAACCACTGAGCCACCAGGGGAGTCCGCTTTTTTATTCTTTTTGCTGTGATGGTAGATGGGATTGTTTTCTTGATTTCTCTTTCTGATAGTTCATTGTTATTGTATAAAAATTCGACAGACTTCTGTATATTAATTTTGTATCCTGCAGCTTTACCAAATTCATTGATGAGCTCTAGTAGTTTTCTTGCAGCATCTTTGGGATTTTCTATGTATAGTATCATGTCACCTGCAAACAGTGATAGTTTTACTTCTTCCTTTCCAATTTGGATTCCTTTTATTTTTCTTTTCTTCTCTGACTGCTGTGGCTAGGACTTCCAAAACTGTCTTGAATAAAAGTGGTAAGAGTGGGCATCCTTGTCTTGTTCCAAACCCAATTTAAAAAAGGGCAGAAGAACTGAATAGACATTTTTCCAAAGAGGAGATGTAGATGGCCAACAAGCACATGAAAAGATGCTCAGTACCACTAATCATCAGGGAAATGCAAATCAAAGCCACAATGAGATATTACCTCACACCTGTCAGAATGGCTGTCATCAAACAGAACATAAATAACAAATGTTGATGAGGATGTGGAGAAAACGGAACCCTGGTACACTGTTTGTGGAAATGTAAATTGATGCAGCCACTGTGGAAAACAGATTGGTGGTTTCTCAAAAAACTAAAAATAGAACTACCGTATGACCCAGCAATTCCACTCCTGTATATATATCCAAAAAAGACAAAAACACTAATTCAGAAAGATACATGCTCCCCAGTAGTCATAGCAGCATTATTTACAGTTGCCAAGATATGGAAGCAACCTAATTGTCCATCAACAGATGAATGGATAAAGATGTTTTATACACACACACACACACACAATAGAATACTATTCAGCCATAAAAAGAGTGATATTTTGCCATTTGCAGCCACATGGATGGACTTGGAGGGCATTATGCTAAGTGAAATAAGTCAGACACAGAAAAACAAATACTGTATGATATCACTTATATGTGAAATTTAAAAAGTACAACAAACTAGTGTATATAACAAAAAGAAAACAGACTCACAGATATAGCAAACAAACTTGTGGTTACCGGTGGGGAGAGGGAATGGGGGAGGGGTAATATAGGGGTAGGGTATTAAGAGGTACAAACTACTAGGTATAAAATAAACTACAAGGATATATTGTACAACATGGAGACTATAGCCAATATTTTATAATAACTATAAATGGAATATAACCTTTAAAAATTATGAATCATTATATTGTACACCTGTAACTTATACAATATTGTGCATCAACTATACTTCAATAAAAATAAAGATTAAAAATCAAAGCAAGATTACTTCAGAAATAAATACTGAATTAGAGAAACACTAAAACAAACAATGTCAAAAGATAAATAGAAGATTAAAAGGAGGAAATGTATTTTTAGTTAATCAAAATGAATTACATAAATAGATAAAAGGTTTTGAGGGAAAATGGGAAATATAATATGTTTCTATTATATCTCATCTATCTCTCTGTATATATATATATGTGTATATATATACATATATACACACACATATATATATGTAATAGAAAATCCAACATATTTGTCTTTGAATACAAAACTGAAACCCAAGAAACAAATTTAAAAATATTAAAATTATAATTCAAGAAATAAACTTACATAAAGAAGACAAACTTACTTTTTGAAAAATCACATTGGATAGATGTATTCAGAACAACGAACACCAGAAAAACTTCAATGAAAAAAAATTTGACAAAAGGGACAAGTCACCTATGAGGGAAAGGACAATCAGATTAACATGAGGTTTTTGAAGAACAAAAATTTCACCAGAAGACAATGAAGTAACATATTGAGATATCAAAAAAAAGAAAAACCTTCAAATATAAAGACATGCATGATGTGCAATGAACATGCAAGATGTTAGGGAATATTTTTCTCATGAGCCCATAATGAGGAATCTACTTCTGGTAAATAAATTTAGACAACTAAAAGACTAGAAATGTATTAGCCTAATGACTGCTAGCAAACAGTCAATATATACTTGTCCTTGTAAATGAAATAAAATGAAGGATATGAGAAGATAGTATGTAATGATATGCACTCAGGTAATGTATACTCTGTATAATATATATTGTATAATATGTACTCTACACTATAATAGTATATTCTTTGATAATGTATATTCAACATAGATTTTTTTTTTTTTTGCTGTATGCGGGCCTCTCACTGTTGTGGCCTCTCCCGCTGCGGAGCACAGGCTCCGGACGCGCAGGCTCAGCGGCCATGGCTCACGGGCCCAGCCGCTCTGCGGCATGCGGGATCCTCCCGGACCGGGGCACGAACCCGTGTCCCCTGCATCAGCAGACGGACCCTCAACCACTGCTCCACCAGGGAAGCCCCAACATAGATTTTTTTAAATGAGGGGAAAATGGGAAACTATATGGCAAGTAGATTAATCTCACTTATTGCTCCAGATTAGGTACTGAATGAGAGGGAAGGGAAAAGAAAGACTAAGATGACTAGCTAATTTCAATATTGTTCATAGCAGGGAACCAGACAGAATTGGCAAAAAGAATGACATTATAATAAAGATATAACAGTAAAAGTGACCATTAGGACAAAAGTGCCCTATTTTTAAAAACATATTTTTAAATGTTAAGTAACTTATTTAAGGAACAAAAGATCTTCCAAAATATAAAAAAGATAAAATGAAGTGGTACATATATAGAAAGACTCTGTATATATGTATCAGACAAATATAACAAAACTGAGATGAAATACATCAGTCATATCAGTAAATATAAATAAGTTTAACTCACCTATAAGAAAGTAAAACAGACTTCAATTGACTAAGAAAGCAGAATGCAAATATATGATTTAGGAAAGATACATAATAAAACAAGTTTGGAAAGATTAAATGTAAAAAAGAAAAATATATAGATAAATTTAAATATTGGGTGAGCTAAAAATTTGTTCGAGTTTTTCTGTAAGATGTAATGGAAAAAACCGAATGAACTTTTTGGTCAACCCAATAAAAAGAAAAACAGGGGTCACAACCTTGAGTTTAGCATTGTGGAATTCAGATCAATACATACAGAAAGAAAACTTTATAGTGCTGTTTACTATAAAACACAGTAAAGGCATAATAGTTATTAATAATTATGCACCCAAAACAATGCAACAGCTTTCTTAAAATAGATACAAATATGTAATTAGAAAGAGACAATAGCACACTAATGGTAGAAGCTGACTTTAATATATCTCCGTCAATCCATGAAAGTCAAGTGGACAAAAATAATTCTCAGCACACGTCCTTTGCAAATAAGCAGGTAATATTCATAAAAATTGGCTGTGTCTTAGGCATGAAAAGGAACCTCAGAAATTCCAAATAATAGAAGTAATATAAGCATCATTCATTACCAAAGTACAATAAAATAATTAGTTAATATAAAATCATTTAAAAGATTTTTTTCCTGGAAATTTAAAGATTTATTTTCAACCAACGTTTGGATTACAGAGAAAATTTAGACCAAGATTTCAGAATTTCTTGAACATAGGGTAAAATTTAGAATGTATTATAACCTTTACCATTATAAATGAATTATCAGAGAAAATTATAACGTTAAAACCTATAAATAAAAATTAAAGAGTTAAAATAAATGCTTTGACACTGAATCCATAAAGCAAAATAACAAAAGAACAATGAAATAAATTTAAATAAAAAGAGGACAGAGAAAATTAATAAATATAAAAACATATTATTTATACAAAAACTAGTACACCTAATAAAGCCCTGTGGAACTAATAAATATAACCAAAAATCACTTTTTTGACAGAATTTTTAAACTATAAAAAACCTATCCAAAGAATCAGGAGAAAAGAGAAGGTACAAAAATAAAATCTATTTAAAAATATAAGGCTACTTTACACAATCCTATGCAGACTCTTTTGAAAGTCTCCATGAAATGGATACTTTTCTGGGAAATATGCTTACCCAAAGGACTCTAATTGACATTGAAATTTTAAAAAGACATTTAGCTCAGAAAATATAAAAATTAGAGTACTTTACATCAAATTCATCATTTCCAGGAAATTTCACAAGGGATTTCTCCCAACAAATAATCCTAATACTACTTAACATACTTTCACCAAAAAAGTAGGAAAAAAAACCAAGAAAACTCCAAGTTTTTCTATGATGTGAATGTAATTTTAATTCTAAAACTTGACAAAGATTGGACTATAAAGAAGACTATAGACAAATTTTATTCATTTATAAATACTGATGAAAAAATAAATTAAATATTGGCAAACAGAATCCCATGACCCATTAAAAGTAAAACATCATGAGTTACTAGGGTTAATTCTAGTAATGCAAGGGTAGTTCATTATTGGAAACCAGTTAAGATAATTTATTATATATAGTATCAGGAGAAAATTTTAAAGTAATCTCATTATATATTGTAAATATGACAAATTTAAATACCCATTTATGTTGAAAAATGTAAATTTGTAGATATTTCAATAACATGATAAAATACATAAACTGCGGTCCCTAAACCAGCATCTTATTTACTGTGGAAATACTAAAGGCTTTACTTATAAAGTCGAGAAAAATATCCCACCTCTCTTTAATACTGTGTAAGGAGTATTACTCAATATTGCTTTGGAAGTATTAGACTAGCAAAAAAATTAAAGGTATATATTGAAAAGGAAGAAGTAAAGCCACCTTTATTTGGAACTGATATGATAATGTTTCATAATATGATATATCATAATCAATAAACACAGCAGAATCAATGGAAAACTCTTACAAACAGGAAGAGAAGTAGAAAAGTTAGCAAGTTATAGAGTTGACATAAGAAAATCAATAACTTTCAAAAATAAAACAAAGTTCAACTAGAAGATATATAGAAGTAAAAACCTCATATAAGATAATGAAACAAAACAAATCAACAAGCCATTAAATAAATGAAGAACCTAGCCTAAATTTAACAGGAGCTAGCCTATATGAAAAAAAAACATAAAAGATTCTAGAAATACACAAAGGTAGACTTGAGCAAATGAAAAGACATACCATGTTTTTGAAGGAAGAATTGACCTTATAAAGATATCCAACAATGTTGATATAATGCTGAATGGAGTAATTTGCAGTTGGAAAAGCAATAAAGGACATTTCTAAATACTACTACTCTGGTATCTCCAAATTACATTAAGTGAAAACAGCATGGTGTAGAAAATTACATATATTCATATATCTACCATATATTCATCTATTCATCTAACAAAAATAGATGAATATATGTATGCCTTTTAAATATTAAAATGCAAAGATGAATTAAAAGACTTAAATAAATTATAAAGGAAAATAGTATAGTAGAGGAGAAGGCAAAAAGGAGCTGGATTTTCCTGAAGGTAACTTGTTTTGCAGATTTTATTTTTGAAAATTGTACATATTTTACATAATTATAATTATAAAACAAAATTTACAGTAATTTGTAAAAATTAAATGGAAAAAGTAATAGATAACCATAACTGTGTACCAGGAATTATTTTAAATTACCACATCCCACGTGGTATAAACTTGAGGACAAAAAGAACAAAAAATCTTAAAATGTTTTCTTCAATGATTGTGTTGGTATAATGTTAGTATTGCAATTCTGAGACTGTTATGTTTGTAGCATGTGATGAAACAAACAAACAAAAAAAGTATTAGGTTGGTGCCATTGAGAAATGAGATTTTCAGAATGGGAAAAAGAAGAAATATATACAAGATTAAAGAAATTAAGTTAAAATTCCAACAGTTCTAAGTTTAAATTAGAAATACCTATGTAAACTCAAGAAATGTTTTATCAAAAGCTATTTCCAGGACCTTTTTCACTGAAAAGGTCTAGAAAAAAGGATTAACCATAATGCTTGGATTATGGTCTCTAAATATCATGTCTCACTAAGAGGAACTAAGACTCTGAAGACCTACCTCATTCCAGATCTAGAAAATTCCAAAATGCATCTGGAGAATTTTGCTATTACCAGGAAAAAAGGAAGCTATCAAAGAATTCTAAATTGAATCAAAGGATTCAGGAGCCAACTTATTTAGGATCCATTGACCAAATTTGGGTCAATTTGAATATAATTACAGCAACAATATAAATTGATTGAAATATTTCAAATGTATTTTAATCCATGAGTTCATAATGATAAATAAAAAAAGAAAAAGCTCATGAACACATTTGAAGGATGCTAGGGAACCAATTCACTATTTTTGAAAACCTGATAAATAATGAGAAAGAATCGAGAATTTGTCTAGTTTTCCTTTACTGTACAAACTGTAGCTCGGGATAACCAAAATAGCTGATATCGGGAAGTTTATTTTTACAGAAGCAATTCAGATAGTTGGGTAGTTTGGATAAATATGTTAAACAGCACCATGGATTGCAATTTGCAAAACCCAGCCTGTGTAAAATCCAAAGGGCAAATGACCCAGTTTCTTCAAAGAGCAAATTGCAAGGGGGAAAAAAGGCACAAAAATTTGGAACTTGCCATAGTGGAAGAAGGATGGTTTCTGACCATTCTGATTCCACTATATGCATTGCCAAAGGGTGCACATGAATTTCCTTGTCATACTGGGTTTGGCAGTAAATATTGAAGGCTTTTGATCCAAATTATAGAACATATTGGGAGGTGGTACTTCCTCGGCTGTGCCCTGATGTAACTAGAATAGTAACACAGACTGGCATCTGTTTCATGAATACCTTGGGAGTCCTGGCAACCATCTTTCAGATGGACAACCTATCAAGAATAAAAAGTGCAGCATAGAGGTTTCCAAAACAAAGTAATTTAATTAGAAGTAGGAGTCATGAAACAAAGATTTATGATTATATATATTTTTAATTTTAGCTTCTTTGTTAGAGTATTTTGTTGAATAGCTAGCATGATTTAAATACTTTAAGAGAGATTTATCAAGCAGTACACAAAAGCAGACACTACCTTATAGGTATATGGCCTACAGTCTGCTATTTATCTTTTAATTATTCTTATTTTTTAATGCACAAGTAGAACATTTTTTATAGGAATTTTAGGATCTGTGGCTGTGTCATAGCTTACAATCCCAAGTTATAGGTGGTAGAAATGGTTTCCTGGGAATGAGAGTGAATGCGCAGTCCAGTTCCTGTGGGATCTGAATTTATCCTGCTGTTGTTTTACCCTTATTCCAGCCTCTTGTCTAATCTAGAAGATATAATGGGGCACATACTGGGAAACTGATATCTAGAAAAGCTAATTGATTACTAGAAGAAGATTAAGGAGGTAAGACAATGACAATTCCTGTATCTCTTTATCTTAAAAATCTGGAACAACCAAACCAGGTAAAGAATGCAAAATCAAACAAAAAACTAAAGAAAAAATCCCCAGGAAATCTCTCATTTTAAATAATCTCATTATTTTGGAATAATGTTTGATAACATTAACATACAAAGATAGTACAGAGTTCCCGTATTCCCCTCACCCAGTTTCCCCCATTGTTAACACCTAATATTACTACAGTTCTTTGTCAAAATTAACACTGATATAGGTATTGGGTTGGCCAAAAAGTTAATTTTCTTCTTCCGTAAGATGCCTCCAGTAGAGCTTAGTTGTCTTTAACTTCATTCAAAACTATTTTGTTAGATTGTATTGTGACAGCTGTCTTATCAGTATGAATTAAAAAGAAATAAAACTTATTAAAATTGGTGAATTTTTGTGTAGCCATTTAAAAATTTTAAAAGCATGGAGGGTTCAGTTTCATTCTAAACCTTTAGGAGAATTCCAATGATGCAGCTAAGATAAACAAAAACACTCCTGCTATTTAACATATTGCAGAGAGGAGATCAAGATGGCAGAGTAGCAGGACATGGATCTCACCTCCCCCAAAAAACACATCAAAAATAAATCTACATTTGGAACAATTTTCACTAAAAGCTAACTGGAGACTAGCAGAAATACTCTTATACAACCAAGGTTATAAGTAAGAGCCACATGGAATTGGGTAGGAGGGGAAGAGAAGTGATCAGGTCGTGACCTGTGCCCACAGGAGGAGACTGAGAGGAAAAGGGAAATTACATGGGCAGAGAACTGCCCTGGGGAGTGAGCAGTTCAAGCTACATATTGGGCACCCCAGGCCTGGGTTGGGACATAGGGAAGGCAAGCCCCCTTGGCTGGTTGGAGGGATGGTGAGACTAACAGGAGGCCTGTGGGAAGACTGGATTCCACTCCTGAGGAGTGCACATGTCCTTGCTTCCTTCTGAAGCTGGGTGGAGAGGGCAGATTGAAAAAGACAAGAGCAGCTCACCTGTTTCCTGCTACCACCTGATCATGCACCCCAGCATGATCCAAACAAATGTTCCAGCCCTGGTTGCTTCACAACTCAGCTCCTCAGTGGGGTGAGGGGAGTAGAGGCCAGGGGGAAAGCTCAGCTGTGAGGGACAAAGGAGGATCAGACTTGAAGTGGCGTCTGAGCAGAACAGGGGAAGTCATCACTGGCATTTACACAGGCAGCCCATCAGAAAGAGTCCAGGTCTTAGACCTAGCTGGACCACCACAGCCCACACCGCAACCCATGCTGAGTGCACATACTAGCCCTTCTCTTTCCAGCACTGCTCCCCTCTGGGGCCAAGTTGCCAGTGCTGGGAGTAGGGAGAGCACACACTTAAAAGAAATGGAGCCAGTTCAGATCCAATCCTTAGAGCTTCTGCTACAGCAATTTGGGACCCAGTCCTGTCCCCAACAGGGTTGTGATGGCCACTGAGCAGAGGAGAAGCATTGGTTCACACCTGGCTCTGGCCCTACCCCCTTCGTCTCCAGCACCACCTCCTACCAAGGTGATAGCTATCAGCACATCCTGAGGAAAGATGCGTCTTATGTTCACATCAAATCCAGCTCTCCCATCAAAGCCACTGGGCACATGTGGACTCTATAGGGACACTCCCACATAAGGACACCTCTTCAAGATTGCAACAGATAGCTGTTACACCTAATTTCATAGAGAGGGAGAAAGTTAAGCAAACTGAGATGACAGAGGAATTTGTCTCAATTAACAAAGCATGAGAAAACCCCTGAAAAAATAACTAATGAAACAGAAATAAACAATTTACTAGATGAAGAATTCAAAGCATTAGTAATAAGAATGGTAACTGAATAAAGGAAAAGAATAGATGGATACAGTGAGAATTTTAACAAGGAACTAGAAAATATAAAAAGAACCAGTCAGGACTGAATAACACAATAGCTGACATGAAAACACACTAGAAGGAATGAATAACAGACTAGGTGATACAGAGGAACACATAAGAGATCCAGAATACACATTCTTTTCAAGCATGCATTGAACATTTTCCAGGATAGACCACATACTAGGTCACAAAACAAGCCTCAACAAATTTAAGAAGGAAGGAAGGAAAGAAAAAAATGAAAAAAGAATAAACACATGGAGACTAAACAACATGATACTGAAAAATCAGTGGGTCAGTGAAGAAATCAATGTGGAATTCAGAAAAGACCTTGAGACAAACGAAAATGGAAACACAACTTTCCAAAATCTATGAGATGCAGCAAAAGCAGTACTAACAGATTTTATAGCAATACAGGCCTACTTCAAGAACAAGAAAAATCACAAACAACCTTACCATCTAGAGGAATTAGAAAATGAAGAACAAACAAAGCACAAAGTCAACAGAAGGAAGGAAATGATAAAGATCAGAGGTAATAAATAAATAAATTAGAGACCCCCCCCAAAAAAAGAAAAACTTAATGAAAGAAAGAGTTGTTTTTATTTAAAGTTAAATAAAATTGATAAACCTGTAGTCAGGCTCATCAACAAGAAAAGAAAGAGGATACAAATAAACATAATAAATGAAAGAGGAGAAATAAAAACTGATACTATGAACAGTTATATGCCAACAGATTGAAAACCTTTGAAGAAATGGACACATTTCTAGAAACATACAACCTACCAAGACTAAATAAGGAAGAAATAGACAATCTGAGCAGATCAATCATTAGTAATGAAATTGAATTTGGAATAAAAAAATAATTCCCAGCAAACAAAAGTCCAGGAATGGCTGGTTTCACACGGGAATTCTACCAAACTTCTAAAGAAGAACTAATAACTGTCCTTCTCAAACTATTCTAAAAAATTGAAGAGATGGGCCACTTCCAAATTCATTCCATGAGGTCACCATGACCCAGAAACCAAAACCAGATAAAGACACTATAAAAAAATAGTGTCACTGGTCAACATTTCTGATGAATATAGATGCAAAAATCTTCAAGAAGATATTATCAAACAGAATCCAACAATACGTTAAAAGGATCATACACTATGATCAAGTGGGATTTATTCAAGGGATGCAAGGATAGTTCAATATTCTCAAATCAATTAATGAGATATGCCACATTAACAAATGGAGGGATAAAATTCACATGATAGTCTTAATAGACACAGAAAAAGCATTGGACAAAATTTGATATCCATTCATGATTAAAAACTCTCATTAAAGTGGGTATAAAGGGAACATATCATAATATAATAAAAGCCATTTAGGACAGACTCACAGCTAACATAATACTCAATGGTGAAAAACTGAAAGCCTTTCCTCTAAAATCAGGAAAAAGACAAGAATGCCTACTCTCACCACTTCTATTAGCATTGGAAGTCCTAGCCACAGCAATCAGACAAGAGAAAGAAATAAAAGGCATCCAAACTGAAAGGGAAGAAATAAAATGGTCACAATTTGCAATGGTCACACTATACATAGAAAACCCTGAAGTCTCCACCAGAAAACTATTAGAACTAATAAATGAATCCAGTAAAGTTACAGTATAATTAATATATAGAAATTTGTGGCTTTTCTATACACTAATAATTATCAGAAAGATAAAGCAAAAAAAAAAAATCCCATTTAAAATTGCATCAAAAAGAATAAAATACCTAGGAATAAACTCAGCCAAAAAGTGAAAGACCTATACCCTGAAATTGTAAAACATTGATGAAAGAATTTGAAAATGATACAAAGAAATGGAAGCATATTCCACATTCTTGGATTGGAAGAATTTATATTGTTAAAATGTCCATAATACCCAAAGCAATCTTCAGATTTAATGCAATTCCTATCAAAATACCCAGGATATTTTTCACAGAACTAGAACAAATAATCCTAAAAATTATATGGAACAACAAAAGACCCAGAATTGCCAAAACAATCTTGAGAAAACAATAACAAAACTGGAGGTATAACCGCCCAGACTTCAGACTACACTACAAAGCTACAGTAATCAAAACAGCAGGGTAATGGCCCAAAAACAGACACATAGATCACTGGAAGAGAATAGAAAGCCCAGAAATAAATCCACACATCTATGTTTAGTTAATCTATGACATAGTATGCAAGAATATACAGTGGAGAAAATACAGTCTCTTCAATAACTGGTGCTGGGAACACTGGACAGCTATATGTAACAGAATGAGATTAGAACATGTCCTCACACCATAAATAAAAATAAACTTAGAATGGATTAAAGACCTAAATGTAAGACCTGAAACCATAAAATTCAGAACTGGGAAACAGCTGGGAGTCAAAAATGAAAGGAGATGGGAAATACTTCAAAGCTATTTGAAAATTCTGAAAATTCTGAGGCCTTGGTTTTACTAGGAATTTGCAAGGCCAGAGATTAAAATACTGAAATATTTTCCCCTAATTAAACTTCTATTTTTATAATTCAGAAAGTGTGTACCAACAACCTCTTACAAAAAGAATAATCACTATTGATAATTCCGGAGCATTGATAATTTCCAGGCTACTAACAAAGCTCAAATTAGGGCATAGAAAAAAAACAGAAATGAACAATTTCCTTAAATACAGTGGAAATTGATTTTCTTTTGACTTATTTTGGTCTTATTTTTTGTTGTTGTCGCTGCTGTTGGGTTTACAAAAGGGCGGCACACCCATATGTCAATCCACCTTTCCAAATTATCACCCCAATTAAATATCATTCACATGTACAATTATGTCAACAAAAAGTTAAGACATTAAATTTCCTTTCCCATGTCAGTTGTTGGTAGTGTTGTTACTATGTTACTATGTTAATTATTTAACATTGTGTATGCTTGATTGAAATATCATTAATAAAATTTGTTAATTAATGTGCTAGGTGATCAAAGGCTCCTCTTTAATCTAGGCTAAAATATAAAATGAAAAATTCTTATTTCTGTAAAAACAGTTGTACTCTTACAAGTCTGTTTTGTTTATTTAAATGTGACAATGTCATTTCAATGACATACATTTGTACCTTTGACAATTATCCATTTACTTTCTATAAACATTAATCGCAGGTAAGTAAATACATGTGTATGCTTTTGAAGTTCTTTGGAAAAGTCTTCTTTTGTGAGAATGAAACCTCTTTAGTCACCCATTATATTTTTGACATTGAAGAGCTCAAAAAGTACACAGTATTCTGTTGGAAAGGAACTGATACTGGATGTTAAAAAATCATTTCCCTAGCTAAAATCTCTACATTTTTTATTGTAAAAGCAATGCATTTACATTGAAAGGTTTTTTTTTTAAACTACAAAATAGAGAATAAGCTCTTCTAACTTTAAGATATTCATCTCTGACAGTATCATTTAGTGGTTAGAAAAATGTAAATTGGGATCGACTTTCTGGAAGATAATTTATCATTTACTTCAGAAAGTTTCATACTTTTTAACCCAATAGTAAGCATGGCTCTTCTGTATGTAAAAAGGAATCAAAAGAACTTTTTAATTTGTTTGCTAGTAAGTTCAGAGTAGTTTAAAAAAAATGTCAAACGATCAACAACTCAACATGTTACAAATACTTACTCTTTTTCAGTATCAACCTTTTTCAAGAGTGCCCAGTATTTCCTACTTATGCTCCCACTCAGTCCTAATAATATGCTATCTCTATTACTTCACTGAAACTTCTTACCAAAGAACTCTTAATATTCTGAACTAGGGACCCATTTATTTTCTTTATTGTCTTTAATATTTTTGTGACTGGGGGACTTAGAACTTTTCTGCCCTTTTGGAAAATATCTTCTCCCTAACCCTCCAGAATAGTATATGGCATTGTCCTTCCATCTCCCTGATCCTCCAGGCTCCCAAGTAAGCGTGCTTTCTTTTTCTTCTCTGAGAAGGCTTTCCTCCAGGACTTTTGATGCATTATCTCATTTCATTCTTACAACTCTATAGGGAGTTCTAGAACTCAAGTGTTTGTTTCCCTAGTGTTGTAACATTGCTATAAACTCTTGCTTAGACTATCATCTCCTAGAAACTGGTTTTTCTGTGCTTTCTTGCCCTTTTGTCCAACACGTGTACAGCTTAGAAATCAACAAATTCTCTGAGTGAGTAAAGTGGTAAATATAAGACTCACTTTGCTGTGTTTCCTTTCTCTTAGGGATCTTGATCTTGCAAGTTTTAGCTGCCTTGGCTGTATTCTGTTGTGTGCAAAGCTATTTTTTAAAATATTGTTTTTTCAGTTTCTTAACAGTTCTGAGTAGAAGACTTGGTCTGATCCAAGCTGTTCAGTCAAGACTGGAAAGGAAACTTCTCAGCAGTGCTGCTCAAATGGCAATCTGATAACTCTATCTTACTGATGAGATCAGATGATTGTGCCAGAATATGTACCAACACTGCTTCCTTCATTTAGAAAGTCTTGTATATCTCCTACTCTCCAAATGTCAGCTGAACCAAACAGTTGATTTCTATTC
The DNA here is from genome assembly GCF_005190385.1 of Monodon monoceros. Classification (NCBI taxonomy): domain Eukaryota; kingdom Metazoa; phylum Chordata; class Mammalia; order Artiodactyla; family Monodontidae; genus Monodon; species Monodon monoceros. Next base: position 60,270,305 of record NW_021703775.1, read on the forward strand.
CTTGCATGCCTTAGTTGATTTCATTTTGGCACAAGTTCCTTATCTCATCACAGATTGTAAAAGAACAGTTCACTGACCAGCTCTCTAAAGACTTCACTAGTTACAGGACCAGAAGATGAAGCACAGTACAGCCAAGAGTAAGCTTAGTTGTATGCTAGCAACTTACAACATAATTTATTGAGGATTCCCTTTATCTTGAGACAGAGATTTATCAGTTCAACAAAGCTCTGATAACTATGTGTAATTATTCTTAAAAATCTTGGTAATTTTGATATTATTTCAGATTTTTAAAAATGCAGTGGAAGAGTTTTCCCTTCTGTCACAGACTAATTCTTGTTTCTCCATTCTGAACCTCATCTCTATCCTGAAGTGTTGATGTTAATCAGGACTTACCTCTCTTCTCACTGGTATCTTACAAAACTCTTATGGTTTAAATTGTCCATATTGTGATGGCCGTCCTTCCCTCTCCATCTTTGTAATGAGCCTTAATCTCTCTTCTGAGTTTCCTTTCCATAATGCATACTTGTATGTCCCCTGCAGGCACCTTACTCTCTATACCTAAGCTGAACTATTTATTTACTTCCCAAATTCCACAAACATATTTTCTTACTGAAATAACACCATTATCCTTTTTGTTAACCAAGTTATAACAAGGATAATAATGACATCATGACTGAAGTCCTTTCACTTCTGCAATACCTAATGCACTCCCAATTCTACTTGAATCTACCTCCTAAATATTTCCTAATTTTTTCCTACCGTTCTTAGTCCCTCTTGTCACTAGAGTAATTAAGACTATGTTCTCTTACTTATCTTGCTAAAATACTCTCAAAATTGATGTCCTTAAGTAAGTTATTGCATTCTTTTCCATCCACGTATGGCAAGAGTAATATTTTAATATTCACATATTATTATATCACTCAGTCGCTCAAGGTTCTTCAATGCATTCCCATTGGGGATGAAATCAAGTTATCTTCACATGTCTTCCTTGGCCTTCATTTACCTCCCAACCCACTTACTTCCCACTCTCCTCACATTCTGTCTTTTAGTCACATAGATTTTCAATCCATTTGAAGACCAATGCTATTGCATCCAGGCCTTTCACTTTTTTCCCCCTCTTTTCTAGGGCTTTTTCAAAACAGGATTTCTGTTTATGGTACCCGACTTCTAGCTTTGTTTCCAGATTAAAATCGTCTCTTTAGGCACATCAAGAATACTACCTGCAATACGAACCATGCACTCCCATTATATGGGATCCTGAATTGTATTTGTTAATTTACTAAGTCAATACATACCGTGACATGCACACTAAATAAGAACTTAATATATTTAATAGCTTAATCAAAATATAAGTAATGTTGTAATCTTCACTTCATGTATTCATAGAATATTAAGAGAGCTGGAGATTTGTCAGGAGATTAGGAGTTTGACAAACTCCAAATCTCACTACTGGTTGCCAAAATAACGTGGTCTCACTCAATTATTTTCTTTTCGTTATTGTTATTTCCTGGTGCTACTAATTGAATGTAATTTTCCAGAGGATTACCAGCCAGGGAAGTCCCCATTACAAGTATGCTACAGAAGCAAAGAAAATAAAACCGTTACTTCCTTTATTGTTTTTTGTTTGTTGGTATATTTTGTATTTTTTAAACAAAATACAGCCTCATTGAGATATCATTCATATACTATCCAATTCACCCACTTAAAATATACAATTTAGTAATTTTTTAGTATATTCACAGGGTGGTGCCACAATCACCATTATCTAATTTTAGAATATTGTTGTCCCCACTAATGGGGACCCTGTACCCACTAGCAGTCAATCCCTTTGCCTCACCTCACCTCACCTCACCAATTCACTCTGAGGCCAGTATTAAGCTAATACCCAAAAAGTCTAGGTAGGCTAAATAAGGGCTCCCAAATAGATCAAGCTCCTAATCCCTGCAACCTGTAAATTTTACCTTATATGGCAAAAGAGACTTTCTGATATGAGTAAGTTAAGGCTATTGAGATGAGGACATTCTCCTGGATTATCTGGGTGGGTGCTAAACCCATCACAAGTGTACTTACAGGGAGGCAGATGGAAACAGAAAACAGGTGATGTAATGATGAAAGCAGAGAGATTTGAAGATGTTACACTGATGGCTTTGCAGATAGAGAAAGGTGCCTTTGCAAATGGAGAAAGGGGCCTTAAGCAAAAGAATTAGTTTCTACAAGCTGGAAAAGACATTGAAACAAACTCTCCCTCAAGTGTCTCTGGAGGGAGTGCAGCCCTGCCAGCACCTTAGTTTTGGCCCAGTGAAATTGATTTTGGACTCTTGGTCACCAGAACTGTTAAAAAATAAATTTATGCAATATTGAGCCACCAAGTTTGTCATAGGTTTTTGTAACAGCCACAAGACACTAATATAAAGACAAAGATATCACAAGAAAAGAAAACTATAGACTATATCCTTTATGAACATATAAAAAATCATCAACAAATTCTAGCAAACCAAATCCAGCAACATATAAAAAGGATAGCACCTTATGACTAAATGGGGTCTGTCCCAAACATGCAAAGTTGGTTTAATATCCAAAAATCAGTGAATATAAAGCACCATATGAATATAATAATAAAAAAATATGATCATCTCCATAGCGCCAGAAAAAGCATTTGAAAAAATCCAACACTTTCATGATATAAATGCTTAACAATGTAGGACTATAAAGAAACTTCCTCAATCTGATAAAGGGCATCTACAAAAACACATAGCTAGCATCATACTTAGTGGTGAAAGACTGAATGTTTTCCCCGTTTAAGATCAAGAACATACAAAGATGCCTGCTTTCACCACTTTTATTCAAATTGTACTAGAAGTTATGGCCAGAGATATTAGGCAAGAAAAATAAATAAACGTATCTAGTTGGGATAGAAAGAAGTAAAACTATCTTTCTTTATAGATAAAAACACCTTGCATACAGAAATTCTTAAGGAATCCACCTGAAAACTATTAGAATTAAAATTTCGAACTTACATAGCATGTACAAAAATGACTACACTCCCAAAATGACTTTTAAATCGTATTAATTATAATGGTCTTGGTTTTTAAGGGTTTAAACAATAAAAATCAGACATAAACCTAAGATCATTTCCTCAAATAGCATATATAGAAGAAATATATAATTAGATGACCACATAAACATTTTTCATAAATAAGTCTGAAGAGTTAAAGTCAGACGTCACAGAAAAATATGAGTTACAGGAGTTGGATGAATTTGATGGTTCCAAGTGATTGTGACCATATGCCCCAATGCAAAATCTAAATGAAAAGTAATCTCAACAACAAAAAGTAAGTCATAATAGGGTTTAAAAAAAATCTTTTTTTGCCCCAATGCCAAACATATGGATGTGTGTAAACACTTGGTTGACTGAATTTTCTTCCTTATGTCTTTAAGTCATGTGTCCATAACACCGTCTACTTTGTTATATAATATACTTTAATGGAAAGTGCATTATACCTAGAGATTTGAAATCCAGGATTAGAAGCTTGATTCTACCTGGTCTAAATGTAGCTTTTAAAATGTCACTTAACAACTTTGTCTTAGCTTTAATCAAGTGATAGTAATGATTGTTCTTTACCTGTATCAAAGTAACAGAAACTGGGTGTATATGAAATGTTTGAAGTCGTTGAGAAAACTACTTGATACATTCCAGGTAATAAAACATTAATCAGAGTGACTCCATTTGGCTTTAGAAAAGTCCATTCTATTTTATTTTTTTACATTTTTATTGGAGTATAATTGCTTTACAATGGTGTGTTAGTTTCTGCTGTATAACAAGGTGAATCAGCTATACGTATACATATATCCCCATATCTCCTCCCTCTTGCGTCTCTCTCCAACACTCACTATCCCACCCCTCTATGTGGTCACAAAGCACCGAGCTGATCTCTCTATGTTATGCAGCTGCTTCCCACTAGCTATCTATTTTACATTTGGTAGTGTACATATGTCAATGCCACTCTCTCACTTCGTCCCAGCTTACCCTTCCCCCTCCCCGTATCCTCAAGTCTATTCTCTACATTTGTGTCTTTATTCCTGTCCTGCCCCAAGGTTCTTTAGAACCTTTTTTTTTTTTTTTAGATTCGATATATATGTGTTAGCATACAGTATTTGCTTTTCTCTTTCTGACTTACTTCACTCTGTATGATAGTCTCTAAGTCCATCCACCTCACGACAAATGACTCAATTTAGTTTCTTTTTATGGCTGAGTACTATTCCATTGTATATATGTGCCACATCTTCTCTTTATCCATTCATCTGTCGATGGACACTTAGGTTGCTTCTATGTCCTGGCTATTGTAAATAGAGCTGCAATGAACATTGTGGTACATGACTCTTTTTGAATTGTGGTTTCTCAAGGTATATGCCCTGGAGTGGGATTGCTCGTTGTATGGTAGTTCTGTTTTTGGATTTTTAAGGAACCTCCATACTGTTCTCCATAGTGGCTGTATCAATTTACATTCCCACCAACACTGCAAGAGGGTTCCCTTTTCTCCACACCGTCTCTGGCATTTATTGTTTGTAGATTTTTTTTTAACATTTTATTGGAGTATAATTGCTTTACAATTGTGTGTTAGTTTCTGCTTTATAACGAAGTGAATCAGTTATACATATGTTCCCATATCTCTTCCCTCTTGCGTCTCCCTCCCTCCCACTCTATCCCACCCCTCTAGGTGGTCACAAAGCACTGAGCTTATCTCCTGTGCTATGCAGCTTCTTCCCACTACCTATCTATTTTACATTTGGTAGTGTATATATGTCCATGCCACTCTCTCACTTTGTCCCAGCTTACCCTTCCCCCTCCCCATATCCTCAAGCCCATTCTCTGGTAGGTCTGTGTCTTTATTCCCATCTTACCCCTAGGTTCTTCATGACCTTTTTTTTTTTTTTCTTAGATTCCATATATATGTGTTAGCATATGGTATTTGTTTTTCTCTTTCTGACTTACTTCACTCTGTATGACAGACTCTAGGTCCATCCACCTCACTACAAATAACTCAATTTCATTTCTTTTTATGGCTGAATAATATTCCATTGTATATATGTGCCACATCTTCTTTATCCATTCATCCGATGATGGACACTTAGGTTGCTTCCATGTCCTGGCTATTGTAAATAGAGTTGCAGTGAACATTTTGGTACATGACTCTTTTTGAATTATGGTTTTCTCAGGGTATATGCCCAGTAGTGGGATTGCTGGGTCGTATGGTAGTTCTATTTGTAGTTTTTTAAGGAACCTCCATACTGTTCTCCGTAGTGGCTGTATCAATTTACATTCCCACCAGCAGTGCAAGAGTGTTCCCTTTTCTCTACACCCTCTCCAGCATTTATTGTTTCTAGATTTTTTGATGATGGCCATTCTGACCAATGTGAGGTGATACCTCATTGTAGTTTTGATTTGCGTTTCTCTAATGATTAGTGATGTTGAGTATCCTTTCATGTGTTTGTTGGCAGTCTGTATATCTTCTTTGGGGAAATGTCTATTTAGGTCTTCTGCCCATTTTTGGATTGGGTTGCTTGTTTTTTTGTTATTGAGTTGCATGAGCTGCTTGTATATTTTGGAGATTAATCCTTTGTCCATTGTAGAAGAGTCCATTCTATTTTTATGGAACTTCCTTCATTCACTTTTTTTTTCTGAGAAAATGAGAGAATTATTGCCTTTTGCAGCTTTATTTGTTATATTCTATATGTACTTGTTTGTACACAGCCCTGCCCATAAAGTACAAAAGATGCCTCATTTCATTGAAATAACTACCAATTTTTGAGAACTTACTACTGGACAGAAACTTTAAAAACCTTGTTTCTAATCCTTAGCACAGCCATATGAGATAAGTAATAGTTCCAGTTTACAAATCAGAGAAGTGGAGTACACAAGTATTAAGTAAATTTTTAGGTCAGACTGAAGTTAATTTCAAGGGAGGGCGAAAGATTTATAAGGAAAAAGTCCAACATGTTCATGCAACATATTAGGAAATTTTCAGGGAAAGCAAGTTGTGCTTTCAAGACTGAGTGTCTTTGTAGGCCCACTGGTTCACTATGAATAAATGGGTCTTAAGTCTGGTCCTCCCAGATTTTATAGAGGCCGTGCTTTATGAGCAAATGGCTGGACACTGAGACCCAACCAATATCTAGTTTAGAAGACGTTCTTCATCTGCCATGTGAGTATATGCCTAAGTGGACAATCAAAATAAAGTTGAAAAGCAAGTAAGGTTATAATGTCAGAGAGACCAGGGTCAAACTCCACCACTTGCTTGTCTAATGACTTGGACAAGCTGCTTCATCACTCTGAATCTGTTTTCTCATCTGGAAAATGGGAATAATAATAATTCTTTCATACCATTATTGGAAACCATAATAAATGATCTATATAAAACAGCTAGTATAGACAGTAATCCCAGCATCCTGCTCTCCCTGCCTCTGATATCAGCATGTAAATGAGAAAAATGATTATTTTTATGTGCTCAAAAGATTTGAGTTCTTTAAAGTTATTCCCCATTGTGACTGGAAAGACACCAACAACAAACTTCTTTCTCTCATAATGGTTGCTAATTTCCTTTGCTTGTACTTGAAAAATATTCTCTTCACTTTCTGTTAAGTGTCAGAAAGTGTGCTATGCACTGGAGAATTAAGGTAGATAAAATAAGTGGAGAATTAAGGTAGATAAAACCTCTGCTCTCATGGAGTGGGTAAAGGTATACTCATTTACTTCTTTCAACAAATAGTTTTGAACTCCTACAATGTGTGCTATTCTACGCATTGAGGATACAGTGAGAAACAAAGCATATAAAAGTTCCTGCTCTTGTGGAGCCTGCATCTTAGTAGGTGGGACAGAAAATGAAAAGGAAATGAGGATGATTATCCTGGCTTCTCCTGTCCTTCTTCTCCCCACTCTTGCTTCTTTTCACAATTTTCAGTGCTAGAAGTTGGAGGGGAGAGTGTGGCATGGGCCGTTTTTATCTTTCTATATCTTATCCTCCTAGGAAAAGGAGTAGTTTTGCAGCACTATGTAAGACATTATGTGCTTTAAGTTTTCCAAGGGACTTGGAAAAAAGTCTCTTTTCTCTTTCTCTTTCTCTCTTTTTCTAACACACATGCATTTGCACACCCACACACATGACCATTCACGTAGGTGTCAGAAAATATATCTGAACTATTTCTTTGCATTCTTTCTCTAACAATCCTAATCTCATCTTCCACCTCCCCTACACATATCCTGGCAGACACATGCCCAAGTCTGGATAGTGAGGAAATAATGTAATATTATCAAATATTACTTCATTATTTCAATGAAAACACTGCGTGCAAGAACAATTTCCAGATAATTGCCCCAGCGGTCTTCCGACCAGATTTTCACTTTAAATTTCCTTGAATATGGAATTTCTAGAACTGCCTTTTTATAATTAAAGCTTGTGATAAATGTTATGAAAATTTCAGAGTGCATGAAAGCGTATTAAAGGGGCAACACAGTTAGATGACGAGATGGTCGGGAGAGACTTTTTGAAATAAGAAATCAAAGTAAACCTAAAAGATGAATGGAAGTTAGGTGAAGAATGTGGCGTATATGGGTTGGGGTGGGGAAATTATGCTAGGCCCTGTTAACAGCATGTACACAGATACAAAAAAAGTCAATAATGTTAGAAAAATGGAACCAATATCATCTAGCTTGAACACAGTGAACCGGAGGAAAAATGGTATAACTCAAACCAGGAGAGATCAGCAGGGGAGAGACAAATAGGTACTTCAGGAACTTATAAGGATCTGGAGAATGCTTGCAGAAAAAGAAAAAAAAAGGAAAGCAAAAAGGAGAGCCATAGAACGTTTATTTTATTTTATTATTCTATGTCATCTTTCCTGAAATCTTTTAGATTATTTAAATATTCTTTGGTATTCCAGTTTCACTTATCTGTTAGCTTTTGATGATCTTTTGCATCATATTTTTATTGGATGTACTGGGGATTATCATACACTTATCTAACTTTTTTTTTTTTTTTGGCTGTGTTGGGTCTTCCTTGCTATGCACGGGCTTTTCTCTGGTTGTGGAGAGAGCGGGGGCTACTCTTTGTTGTGGTGCGCAGCTTCTCATTGTGGTGGCTTCTCTTGTTGCGGAGCATGGGCTGTAGGCGCAAGGGCTTCAGTAGTTGCACCTTGCGGGCTCTAGAGTGCAGGCTCAGTAGTTGTGGTGCATGGGCTTAGTTGCTCCATGGCATGCGGTATCTTCCTAGACCAGGGCTGGAAGCCATGTCCCCTGCATTGGCAGGCGGATTCTTAACCACTGTGCCACCAAGGGAGCCCCTTACCTAACTTTTTTATAGACTACTTAGTTAATATTTTACAACTTCAAGTAAAATGAGGAAGGGTTCCAACCACATAGATCCTTTCAAACTCTCTTCTTTATGGTATAGCCACCTGTACTACATTTATATCCATTGAAAATCACATCAATTACATATACATATATAATATCTTTTATTATATATTATTGTCATATAATAGTATATATTATGTTTTATTATTATTTAAAATATATCTTAGTATAATAGCTTCTTATATCATAATATATGTAATATCTTATAATATATATGTATATCTTTTAATATTCATACATATTTTAAATAATTTAGAAGAGAAAAAGTTACTGTATTTGACAAGTTATTTACCATCTTATCTTATTCCTGATGTTCCAAGACACCTTTTTTATCCTTTCCCATAAACTTGAAGAATTTCCTTTTAAAGCAGGTCATCCCACAACAAATTCTCTTGTTTTATTAATCTGAAATTGTTATTACTACAATATTATTGCTGAAGGATGTATTTATTGAGTATAGAGTTATTTTCCTTCTGCACTTCAACAATGTTGTTCCACTGTTTTCTGGCCTCTAAGGATTCTGATGAAGAATTGATGGTCATTAGAAATTTTGCTCCCATTAGGTAGCTATGTAATGTGTCATTTTTCTCTCATAATAATATATATGTGGTTTTTAGCATTTTGATTATGTTGTATCTGGGCATGGTTTTATAAGTGTATCCTGTTGTTTGGTGGTTTGTTGAGCTTCTTGAATCTATAAATTTATATATTTCACCAGATTTGGAAAGTTTTCAGCCAGTATTTCTTTAATTTTTTTTCATCACTGTCTCCTATCCCTTGAGACTCTAATGACATAGATGTCAGATCTTATGATATTGTCTCATAGGTCTCTGAGGAGGTCCTGTTCATTTGTGTTTTAGTTTTGTTTTTTCTTTCTGTTCTTCAGATTGGATAATTTTTATTACTCCATTTTCAAGTTTACAAATTTTTATCTCTGTCACCTCTAGTCTGCTATTTAATCTATTGTTAAAATTTTAATTTTATTGTATTTTTTAGTTCTTAAATTTCTACTTACTTCTTTTATATATATTTTGTATTTTTCTGCTGAGAACTTCCATTAATGTCCAGAGTATTTACTTTTGCCTCATGGAGCACACTTATGTTAGATGCTTTAAAGTCTGATAATTTCAACATGTTTTCCCATGAGAATTAGTTAGATTTTCCTGGTTCTTTGTACGTAGAGATCATGGGTTGTTTCTTGGGAATTTTGAATATTATATTATGTGGCTCAGGATCCTATTAAGATCAACTGAAGAATGTTGTTTTGTTTTGTCTTGTATTTTAGTTGGCAGCCAACCAAACTTCAAGTCTGTGTCACCTTCTGTTCCAGTGTCAGTTCCATTTTCACCTTTTTCCATGATGTTTAAGCCTGTCCCATGCCTATGACACTCAGGAGTAGACTGAGTTCTTTCCAGTGGTTTATATGGTAGTTCAGTTCTCAAAACCTTTGCTATGTTTCTTTGGTTTTATTCCACATATTTGCTAGTGAGTGATCCAGAGCTTTTGTCAGTTATTTCATAGACCTAGGGTAAGTAGAGTCCCTGCTACACTCTCTGGAACTTAGCAGTCCCTTTTCCCAGTTCTGGCCAGAAACACATTCTTAGAATTTTAGCCCCTTGTATGTAATGTTGTTCTGTGTAATTAGTGTCGCCTTCAGGGTAAGCAGGGAATAAAGAGAGAGAGAGAAAAAGAAAGAGGATTCCCTTCTCTTTCTTTGAACTTCAGGGGCTCATTTCCCAAGTTCTTCTGTCCAGACATATAGAGTTTTCTCTTGGAGTTTTTGCTGCTGCAGTACAGCTCTGTGACTGAGACTAAAATTAGGGCAGGAATTAAATAGAACAAAAAAAGAAAAAAATGAGAAATTTCCTTCTACTCTCCAGCTACAGGGTCCCCTTTTCCTGATCCCTTAGACAAAATCAGGGAGTTTCTCTCAGAGTTATTCCTCTATCCATTCTACAACTGGGTTGCCCTTGGATCAAAGCAAAAATGTAAAGAGGGAAAATAAATCTTAATTCAGTACAGGCCATTTTCTAAGTGTTGACTTCTCTCCTTATTGTACTATGTTATTGTTTACTTTTCAATGTCCCCGTGGGGTTGTTTGTTGTATTCTGACTAGAGTTTTAATTATACTGAGTGGATAAGATAGGCTATAGCAGTTTTACAGCAGCCTAAAATCATCTGAATTATCTTTTAGAGAGGATACTCAGTAGAGATATAAAATAAGCAACGAGATGTATACTTCTGAAGCCCGGACTAGAAGAATGAATTGGAGAAGTAGTAATTGGTCACCAGACTTTCAACTCTTTTACTTCCTTTCAAAAGAGAAAGTAAACATATCTTGTCCATATTGTTTTTTAGAGAAATGTATAAATATAAAACGTGGAGAAATATCTTAGAAATAAGTGATTAAAGTAAACCTTTAATTATCCCAATATAAACCTTATATTAACCCAAATTTCTTTCACCCATTTAAATATTTCATTAAGATTTCTATACACAAAACGGGAAATTGGAGAAATAATTAGAAAGAAGTCCCTTTAAAGTTGGAAAATTTCATGTCCTTGTTGAGCTATGCCAGCAAAGTAATAAAAAGAAAAAGCTATTTATAGCTACTTTACAAACAGCTCCCCAAGTAACATTATATCACATAGATGTAAATAAAATGTTGACTTTTATCACTTTGCCTTAAGGAAGGCAATATGGATGGTTAAATCAAATAGCTTACTGTAATTTTGTGTGCCCTGCCATAAATATCCAAAACTATTACTGTGCTGATGGGTTTACTGGCACTGACCACACTAATTTTCTCTACCGGTCTTTCCGCAGTGGATTTCTCCATTGAAGTGTGTGTTTGATTTCTAACTTCACAATGCTGTACACTCAAGCACATTTGAAATGACTTAAATTTTGAGGTCAGTCTGAGGAATAAAATATACTATTGAAAAAAATCATGAGATGGCATGATTTGAGCTACATATACGTAATTTCAGTAATACATTCCTACTCGTCTTCACCACTAAGAAGGGATAATGAAATACTTTTTGAATAAAGACTATTAGAAATCAATATAATTGATCATGGTAAGAGCAGAAAATAAGACTTTACAGAGAGACAGTTTAACATTCTCAGCATTAGTTTGCATGGGTTTTCTTTATAGCCATTAAATATATGCCATTAAAAAGATACGAAGATGTTCAACAGATTCTTTTCATTGCTTATAGATAAATGAGAAAACTCCACATGGAGATAGCTGCCAAGTTAATTATTCTGAATATTTACTCTCCTTACATAGCTCTCTATTCAGAGAACTTCAGTTGCTTCAGATATCTTAATCTAGCCAAAGATATGTTATACTACTTTCCAACTATCTCCTTTTGGCTTATTGAAAGTGACTATGAGTTCCTCATTTAAGTATGAACTCAAGGGGGCACCTGTGTCTTATTCTTCTAACACAGTAGACAGTGAATACTGTACTTTTCTGCTTTTCCTCAATCTTATGAAAACCTTTTAGGTCAAGTTCAAATATTAAGTACTACTTCAAGATATTTTTGTTTCATTATTAATCTTTGTGTACTCATCTTGGGATTTCATTTATTCTCATAGTTTTTCTAATTTACATACAGTACCTCCTATATCATTGGAAGATTATAAGCTCCTTGTTGGTAAGAACTCTATCATCTCCTTTTTGCACATCCCAGAGTATATAGTGTAGTGCGGTGTACCTAGTAGGTATTATATTAAGCTAATACTTGATACATTTAAATTTAACTGAAAGTAAATACTTCCTTTATATTCAGCAGATATAAAAATATAACCACCTGTTACATAATTAAATCTCCTTTCAGTATCTCTCCTCTGCTATTCACTCTATCTAGTTTTGTTTTGTGTGAAGAGACACAAAAATAGATTTTGTAATCTAGTCAATATTGCCATTTCTTAAGTAGATTTTGGTAGTAATGGGAACACCAGATGTTAATATTATGCTTAATGTGTGACAGGGTTATTGAAGTTGAAATTAAATGGCATAAATGGAAATGAATCTTAAACTGTAAAGTGATATCTAAACATCAAGTACTGTGATTGGTATACCCACATTCTATCTCTATGGTGTGTCACTCCTTGATCTGCCCTCAAATTGGAGTCATGTGAGGAGTGAGACAAGATATCCCATCCCTTGTGAATGAGTGCAGGATGCTATTTCTTAATTCCTACCACTTCAAATGTGGATTGGTAACACACTAATAAGCAGAAAAATGAGATTATTTTTCTCAATTACCATCCACTGCCCTTTAAAACAAAGAGATATAATTGATTTTCTCTGGTTTCTCAGCAGTAGCTGTCAGAAATAGAAGCGATATTCCTGACCTTCATGATGTTATACAACCTGTGAAATTAAATCAGGATGATAGAAAAAGGGAAGAAAACAAAGTGTTTGCATAGTTCTATAGAAATCTAGTAAATTGGGTAAATATTTGTCAGTGTGGTGAGACATGCCAGAATAGAGAAAAGATATTAGATTTTTACCATCTTCTAGTCAATTTCCTGCTATGAATCACTGAAAAAAAAAACCCTAGATACATGGATTCAAACAAACACGAATGTTTTTTCCTATTGATGACAATATGTTTATAATCAGCAAATAGATGAAAATACTTTCAGTAGCAGCAGACACCTGTTCACCTAAAAATCCATCTGTCATTTGGGGATGGGGTTAATTATGTATTGACAAATATTGTGTCAATATTAGTGCAACTTTATGATCTTGAAACCCCGTAAGTGCACACATTTACCTTAGTGCTTCTTGTTAACCTTGAAGAATAATTAGAACTAACAGTAACCCCTTCAGTGACTCAAAAGTAGCAACTGGCAAAGCTGACAATCTTTAAAAAAACAATTGTCCAACATATCGTTCCTAATTAAAACTCACACACAAAAAAGCTGTTGAAATATCACATAGTTAAAGGGTTATCATAAAGATCGGTAGTTGACTCAGTCTACATAGACAATATTTGTTTTTTACATTTTTGAAATCAATTTCAAATCTCTTTTAAGCCTTATCTATTTTATTTAACCTATTTTCTTTCAGACTGTGGGTGTGTCATGCCCTCTTCTTCATAGCAGTTTTATTTCTAAATTCATCCAACAATTTTCTTTAAATCCAATATCTCTACCTATTTTTCTCTGTTTGTAAAGCAGCTGTTGCACAGCAGGACTGGCTTCTTGAAGAAGGTTAATGATATCTTGCTGACATGATGGCTGAAATGGGTCCGTTGTGCCCTATATTAAATGGAGGAAAGTGACAATGCATAATGTGTTTGTTCTTGGTCAATTACGGTAGTACAACATTAAGGAGGCACTTGAAGGGGTTAGGTTTAGCATAGGCTTTTTATTATCAGGTTCCGTGTTTCCATTGCAGAAGATACTGAGACTATGAAAGGCATTTAGTCATTAGAAAGTGTTGTGAGTAGAGGGCAGATAGCAGAAGCAAGAACTAAAATCCTGCAGCCTGTGGAACAAAAACCACATTCACAGAAAGATAGACAAGATGAAAAGGCAGAGGGCTATGTACCAGATGAAGGAACAAGATAAAACCCCAGAAAAACAACTAAATGAAGTGGATATAGGCAACCTTCCAGAAAAAGGATTCAGAATAATGATAGTGAAGATGATCCAGGACCTTGGAAAAAGAATGGAGGCAAAGATCGAGAAGATGCAAGAAATGTTTAACAAAGACCTAGAAGAATTAAAGAACAAACAAACAGAGATGAACAATACAATAACTGAAATGAAAACTACACTAGATGGAATCAATAGCAGAATAACTGAAGCAGAAGAACGGATAAGTGACCTGGAAGACAGAATGGTAGAATTCACAGCTGCGGAACAGAATAAAGCAAGCAGAATGAAAAAAAATGAAGACAGCCTAAGAGACCTCTGGGACAACATGAAACGCAACAACATTCACATTATACGGGTCCCAGAATGAGAAGAGAGAGAGAAAGGACCCAAGAAAATATTTGAAGAGATTATAGTCGAAAACTTCCCTAACATGGGAAAGGAAATCGCCACCCAAGTCCAGGAAGCACAGAGGGTCCCATACAGGATAAACCCAAGGAGAAACACACTGAGACACATAGTAATCAAACTGGCAAAAATTAAAGACAAAGAAAAATTATTGAAAGCAGCAAGGGAAAAACGACAAATAACATACAAGGGCATTCCCATAAGGTTAACAGCTGATTTCTCAGCAGAAACTCTACAAGCCAGAAGGGAGTGGCCTGACGTATTTAAAGTGATGAAAGGAAAGAACCTACAACCAAGATTACTCTAGCTGGCAAGGACCTCATTCAGATTCAGTGGAGAAAGAAAGAGCTTTACAGACAAGCAAAAGCTAAGAGAATTCAGCACCACCAAACCAGCTCTACAACAAATGCAAAAGGAACTTCTCTAAGTGGGAAAAACAAGAGAAGAAAAGGACCTGCAAAAGCAAACCCAAAACAATTAAGAAAATGGTCATAGGAACATACATATTGATAATTACCTTAAATGTGAATGGATTAAATGCTCCAAACAAAAGACACAGGCTTGCTGAATGCATACAAAAACAAGACCCATCTATATGCTGTCTACAAGAGACCCACTTCAGACATAGGGACACATAGAGACTGAAAGTGAGGGGATGGAAAAAGATATTCCATGAAAACGGAAATCAAAAGAGAGCTGGAGTAGCAATACTCATATCAGATAAAATAGACTTTAAAATAAATGTTACAAGAGACAAGGAAGGACACTACATAATGATCAAGGGATCAATCCAAGAAGAAGATACAAGAATTATAAACATACATGCTCCCAACATAGGAACACCTCAATACATAAGGCAACTGCTAACGGGTATAAAAGAGGAAATCGACAGTAACACAATAATAGGGCGAAACTTTAACACCTCACTTACACCAATGGACAGATCATCCAAACAGAAAATTACTAAGGAAACAAGCTTTAAATGACACAATAGAACAGATAGATTTAATTGATATTTATAGGACATTCCATCTAAAAACAGCAGATTA
Organism: Monodon monoceros; assembly: GCF_005190385.1. Taxonomy (NCBI): domain Eukaryota; kingdom Metazoa; phylum Chordata; class Mammalia; order Artiodactyla; family Monodontidae; genus Monodon; species Monodon monoceros. The sequence continues at coordinate 60,285,788 of NW_021703775.1, forward strand.
CACTTTCTTCTCAAGTGCGCATGGAGCATTCTCCAGGATAGATCACATCTAGGGTCACAAATCAAGCCTCAGTAAATTTAAGAAAATTGAAATAATATCAAGCATCTTTTCTGACCACAACGCTATGAGATTAGAAATCAATTACAGGCAAATAAACATAAAATACACAAACACAGGGAGGCTAAACAATACGTTACTAAATAACCAAGAGATCACTGAAGAAATCAAAAAAGAAATAAAAAAATACCTAGAAACAAATGACAATGAAAACACGCTGATACAAAACCTATGGGATGCAGCAAAAGCAGTTCTAAGAGGGAAGTTTGTAGCAATACAGCCTACCTCAAGAAACAAGAAAAATCTCAAATAAACAATCTAATGTTACACCTAAAGGAAGTAGAGAAAGAAGAGCAAACAAAACCCAAAGTTAGCAGAAGGAAAGAAATCTTAAAGATCAGAGCGGAAATAAATGAAATAGAAACAAAACAATATCAATAAAACTAAAAGCTGGTTCTTTGAGAATATAAGCAAAATTGATAAACCATTGGCCAGACTCATCAAGATAAAGAGGGAGAGGACTCAAATCAATAAAATTAGTAATGAAAAAGGTGAAGTTAAAAGAGAACCGCAGAAATACAAAGCGTCCTAAGAGACTACTACAAGCAACTCTATGCCAGTAAAATGGACAACCTGGAAGAAATGGACAAATTCTTAGCAAGGTATAACCTTCCAAGGCTGAATGAGGAAGAAATGGAAAATATGAACAGGCCAATCAGAAGCACTGAAATTGAAACTGTGATTAAATATCTTCCAAAAAACAAAAGTCCATTTAGAGAAGAGTTAACACCCATCCTTCGCAAACTCATCCAAAAAATTACAGAGGAAGGAACAGTCCCAATCTCATTCTATGAGGCTACCATCACCCTGATACCAAAACCGGACAAAGATACTACCAAAAAAGAAAATTACAGACCAATATCACTGATGAATATAGATGCAAAAAACCTCAACGAAATACTAGCAAAGAGAATCCAATAACACATTGAAAGGATCATATACCATGATCAAGTGGGATTTATCCCAGGGATGCAAGGATTCTTCAATATATGCAAATCAATCAATATGAAACACCATATTAACAAATTGAAGAATAAAGACCATATGATCATCTCAATAGATGCAGAAAAATCCTTTGACAAAATTCAACACCATTTATGATAAAAACTCTCCAGAAAATGGGCATAGCGAGAAACTACCTCAACATAATAAAGGCCATATACAACAAACCCACAGCAAACATCATTCTCAATGGTGAAAAACTGAAACCATTTCCTCTAACATCAGGAACAAGGCAAGGATGTCCACTATCCCCACTATTATTCAACATAGTTTTGGAAGCCCTAGCTATGGCAATCAGAGAAGAAAAAGAAATTAAAGGAATACAAATTGGAAAAGAAGAAGTAAAACTGTTACTGTTTGCAGATGACATGTTACTATACATACAGAATACTAAAGATGCCACCAGAAAACTACTAGAGCTAATCAATAAATTTGGTAAAGTTGCAGGATACAAAATTAATGCACAGAAATCTCTTGCATTCTTATACATTAATGATAAAAAATCTGAAAGAGAAATTAAGGAAACACTCCCATTTACCACTGCAACAAAAAGAATAAAATACCTAGGAATAAACCTACTTAGGGAGACAAAAGACCTGTATACAGAAAACTATAAGACACTGATGAAAGAAATTAAAGATGATACAAACAGATGGAGAGATATACCATGTTCTTAGACTGGAAGAATCAATATTGTGAAAATGACTATACTACACAAAGCAATCTACAGAATCAGTGCAATCTCTATCAAATTACCAATGGCATTTTTTACAGAACTAGAGCAAAAAGTCTTAAAATTTGTATGGAGACACAAAAGACCCCGAATAGACAAAGCAGTCTTCAGGGAAAAAACAGAGCTGGAGGAATCAGACTCCCTGACTTCAGACTATACTACAAAGCTACAGTAATCAAGACAATATGGTACTGGCACAAAAACAGACATATAGACCAATGGAACAGGATAGAAAGTCCAGAGATAAGTCTACACACCTATGGTCAACTAATCTATGACAAAGGAGGCAAGAATATACAATGGAGAAAAGACAGCCTCTTCAATAAGTGGTGCTGGGAAAACTGGACAGCTATATGTAAAAGGATGAAATTAGAACACTCCCTAACACCATACACAAAAATAAACTCAAAATGGATTAGAAACCTAAATGTAAGACCAGAAACTATAAAACTCTTGGACGAAAACATAGGAGGAACACTCTGACATAAATCACAGCAAGATCTTTTTTGACCCACTTCCTAGAGACTGGAAATAGAAACAAAAATAAACAAATGGGACCTGATGAAACTTAAAAGCTTTTCCACAGCAAAGGAAACTACAAACAAGGCTAAAAGACAACCCGCAGAATGGGAGAAAATATTTGCAAACGAATCAACAGACAAAGGATTAATCCCCAATATATATAAACAGCTCATGCAGCTTAATATTAAAAAAAGAAACAACCCAATCCAAAAATGCACAGAAGACCTAAATAGACATTTCTCCGAAGAAGACATACTGGTGGCCAAAAGCACATGAAAAGCTGCTCAACATCACTAATTGTTAGATAAATGAAAATCAAAACTACAATGAGGTATCACTTCACACCGGTTAGAATGGGCATCATCAGAAAATCTACAAACAACAAATGTTGGAGAGGGTGTGGAGAAAAGGGAACTCTCTTGCACTGTTGGTGGGAATGTAAGTTGATACAGCCACTATGGAGAACAGTATGGAGGTTCCTTAAAAAACTAAAAATAGAATTACCATATGACCCAGCAATCCCACTACTGGGCATATACCCAGACAAAACCATAATTCAAAAAGACACATGCACCCCAATGTTCATTGCAGTACTATTTACAATAACCAAGTCATGGAAGCAACCTAAATGCCCATCAACGATGAATGGGTAAAGAAAAGTGGTACATATATACAATGGATTATTACTCAGCCATAAAAAGGAGCGAAATTGGGTCATTTGTAGAGACGTGGATTAATCTAGAAACTGTCATGCAGAGTGAAGTAAGTCAGAAAGAGAAAAACAAATACTGTACATTAACGTATATATGTGGAACCTAGAAAAATGGTACAGGTGAACCAGTTTGCAGGGCAGAAATTGAGACCCAGATGCAGAGAACAAACGTATGGACACGAAGTGGGGAAAGTGGTGGTGGGGGTTGGTGGTGGTTGTGCTGTGATGAATTGGGAGATTGGGATATATATATATATACACTAATATGTATAATATGGATAACTAATAAGAACCTGCTTTATAAAAAAATTAATAAAATAAAATTCAAAAAAAAGAGAAAGTGTTGTAAGTTGATGACTGATTCATAGATGACATTCAGACTATCTAATGTTAAAATTGCATTGCCGAATTAGCACAAGAATTTTGAGAAAAATCTTTATTTTAACATAATAAATATTAGATTAGATTTGCTCATTGACTCCATCTGTGAATATAAAAGCTGAGGACGAAAATATGTGTGTCTGGGGTTGGAAAACTGAAAAACTAACCAACCAATAAATGACTAATCATAATTTAAAGTTAATTCTAGTGAAACTTCAGTCTCATCTTATTACTTTTCTGACTTTCCTGGTAGATTTTGAACAGATGAGGGTAGGTTCCATTCATTTCTGTGTTTTCACAACTTAATGCAGTACCAGAAAATAGTCAGTAGAGAGTAAATGTTTGAAGAATAAGTAAATAAATGAGTTAATGTAGTTTTACTTTAATGAAGACATGTCCAAATTTTCAAGATTCCAGTGGAAAAAAATTGGGGGTTGGGGTTTATATTTTTTCCCAAGGTACATTTGTAGACATTGACTAATGTGGTGTTAGGGTTAGGCTTAAAACCAGAGTTTTATAAGCACTCATGGGTAGCAGTGATCAGAAGTGCAGATTACATGGATTCCTTAGAGTGGACTTCGTGGGTTGTCTATAGACCATAGCATTAGTTTATTTTTATACCACAACTATGTTTACCATCTTAAAGCATCAATACTCAATTTCATGGAAGGAATTCTCTGAGTCATCTGTAGCAAGAACTTTTTAACTCCAATTTACATATCAACTCCTGTGTTGCTTAGTAGTCTCTGGGCATTAGATGATGTAGCTAGCTAGCTATCATCTATCTATCTAAGATATTTCTGGCAGCCATTCTAAAAGACATATGAAAAAGCCATTTCAAAAAGCATCTGAAAAGCTGATAATTTCTTTTTGGTTTGCAATTAAGTGTTTACCACATTTAATTCTCACGGGGGAACTTGCATTTTTTTCAGTTTGGTACAGCTCATTGTTTCCCCATGACTAATATAATGATGTACCTAGGTGAGAAAATAGAAGAATATTGCCAAAAAGTTAAATTAGCTTATCTGATTTCTTCTGGGAAAACTGCCATCAATTTACATGGATTTCTTTATATAATAAACCTTTGCAAGCATGTATTGACAAAGATTATAGTTTGAGGGATATCTGAGGATGCTTATTTAATTTATACACAAATGATTTCACTCTTTCTCTTTTAATTAAAATTTTATTTCTGAGGCCTAATTATGAAAATATTTGCCATGGGAAAATAGTGTGTTAAATACTTACAAGGTATAAATCTCAATTTATCACAAGGCTGCCATTCAATCTAATGAGCCTATTTAAGGCAGTATACATAAAACAAAAACAAAAAGTCTATTAAAGCAATCTTCTATCTTTTCTTAAATTTTAAAAATTATCAAATACCTGTTATTTGAATATTTGTCTGATAAATTCTGGACACTGAGGAGAGAAAGAGTGAGGAGGATAATTAGGATAAGCTGCTTGACTATAAATGGAGTTTACCACTTGTTTATAAATGAGTAAGCGATGAAGACATGCTTCTGGTTTGCTTAGTATGGATGTAATTGGGACAAAGGTGATAAGGGGTTATTTCTGTGCCTAGGTAGAGAAGCACACACTTGAGAGTGGTTTTAGAGAGCTAAGCGTAGAGAAAAAAACTATGCCTAGACCTTGTCCCAAAGGCATTATTCTTAACACAGCAATATCCTGGTGTACTACCTCTTTGAGTAAAAATAATTATGTGAATTTAAATAAAGTAACAGAATGCACAGATATCAAAGGACTAAATGTACTGTATTACAATGAAATCAAGTTCTCAATTTTTGGGTAAGAAGGACACTGCACACTCAAGATATGTGCCTTGACTAAATAAAAAAACAAAAAACAAAACAAAACAGAAAAACAAGTTCCTCAATTGAATCAGTACAGTGCATTTATTTACACTTGAAAGATAGTTTTACTGGGGACAGGATTCCAGGATAACATTCATTTTTCCTCAGCATTTCTCCCAGTCTAATTGTCATTCCTTCCTAATTGATCTTTCTTTTCATTTGGGCTGATTTAATCCTCTTAGCTAATGGCTTTCTGCAGTTTTGCTAGAATTTGCTTAGGTGTGGATTTCTAATTATTTATTCTGCATAGAATATAATATGATTTACATATTTATAGGTTCAAGTGTTGCAGTGGCTTTGAAAACTTCTCAACCCGTATCTTCTAATATTGCCTCTCCTCTTACCACTCTATTCTCTTTCTTGGACTGTGATTAGGTACCTTTAGATCCTCTCATTCTATACTTCACATCACTTAAGCCTTGCTCTCATATTTTGACTCTCCTTATCTATGTGCTACATTTTGTTAATTTCTTTAGTGCTAAGTTTCAGTTCAGTAATTTTCTCTTAGGTGGACTAATCTGATGTTTACATTTATTCATTGAGTCAAATTAATTTAATTTTTTAAATATTTATTTATTTTTGGCTGTGCTGGGTCTGTGTTACTGCACACAGGCTTTCTCTAGTTGCATCAAGCGGGGGCTACTGTTCATTGTGGTATGCAGGCTTCTCATTGTGGTGGTTTGTCCTATTGTGGAGCATGAGCTCTAGGCACGTGGGCTTCAGTAGTTGTGACACACGGACTCAGTAGTTGTGGCTCATGGGCTCTAGAGAACAGGCTCAGTAGTTGTGGTGCACGAGCTTAGTTGCTCCGCGGCATGTGGGATCTTTCCAGACCAGAGATTGAACCCGTGTCCGCTGTATTGGCAGGCAGATTCTTAACCACTGCACCACCAGTGAAGCCCTGAGTCAAATTAATTTTAAAGTTTAATGACCTTTTTTTCATTTTCCCAGTCAAATTGATAATCACTTCTTGCTTTCTCATATTGTGATTTTATGTTTTACTTTTTAGCATTTCATTCATTGTTATTTATCTACCATTATTACAGTGTTTGTGTGTTCTGAATCTGATTATATACTTACCTTTATAGTGAGTTTTAGCTTTCATATGTTTTCATGTTGCTAATTAACATCCTTTCATTTCTACTAGAAGAACTTCATTTAACATTTCTTGTAAGGCAGATCTAGTGGTGATGAACTCCCTCAGCTTTTATTTGTCTGGGAAAGTCTATCTCTCCTTCATTTCTGAAGGACAGCTTTACCAGGTATAGTATTCTTGCTTGGCAGTTTTTTTTTTAAATCACGTTTAATTTATCTCACTTTCTCTTGGCCTACAAGTTTTCTGCTGAGAAATTTGCTGATAGGCTTATGGGTGTACCATTGTATGTGATGAGTCACTTCTGTTTTGCTGCTCTCAAAATTATTTTATATTCTCTTCCTGGTAATTTCAACATTAAGGTTTGTTTTTTGTTCTAACTCTCATTCATGGTGGCTTGTTTTTTGTGGGTTTCTTTTCAATACTGAGTTAATATTTCTTGATCTTAATCTTTATAGGCCTAAACTGGGCATGATTTTTTTTCCAGAAAGGATTTGCCTTTGCTTCTGTCTGAAGCCAGGTTATTCTTAGTTTCTATCTTAGATTGTGTTCCTCAGGAAATAGATTCACAGATGGAGATCTGCATATGAGAGGTTTGTTGTGGCATGTTGTTGGGGACAAAAACTGTGAGGGAGAGAGGGAAGCAGGATTGGGCAGAGAGAGAAGTTGAACAGTGATACAGTTTCAGCATATACTTCAGCTCATCCCACTGTATTTGGAGAACGTGAGAGAGTAACACAAAGTAAAACAACTTTGTGTAATGCAATTTTGCTACATTAATAAAATTAAATCTTCACTCATGTAAAATTTGAGCATTTTACTAAAATTCAACATAACTTATTTACTTCTAAATTGTTCTGTGGTTCTTTTATATGCACTGCCTGCATGACACTGGTTGAACAAATTCATGTTTTTGTTATCTTTTTCAAATATTGTTTTGAACATGGAAAATTATGAAAAACAGATGCCTTGGGAGATTATTATCAGGGCCAAACTGGGCAAATGACTAAGTCCTTCCCTTCTTTTCTCAGGACCAAGGCTAACTCAACTCTTGTCTTTAGATGTCTCATTTAAAAATCCAGCATGCTGTGATACTACCTTGTTAGAAAATAAGAAATGAAAAGTCATCTCATACTGTATCACCTTGGTTTATGAAAATTACTTTGCCGTCAACATTATGGGGTTTTTTTTGTTTGTTTTGTTTTTTTGCAGTACGTGGGCCTCTCAATGTTGCGGCCTCTCCCGTTGTGGAGCACAGGCTCCGGACATGCAGGCCCAGCAGCCATGGCTCACGGACCCAGCCGCTCTGCGGCATGTGGGATCCTCCCGGACTGGGGCACGAACCCGTGTCCCCTGCATCGGCAGGTGGACTCTCAACCGCTGCGTCACCAGGGAAGCCCAACATTATCATTTTGATCTATGGGAGCCCCTCAGGAAGGTACACTTGGAAAAACAAGAATTCTCATACGTAGTTATGAATAAAAACCAATGCATAACCCTCTGAATCTCAGTATTAGCTTCCTGTAGTTGCACTCTAACCATAAATTGAATTTATTTCTAATTGTCCTGTACAGATCCTAGCTCCAGGGGAACACCGAGTACCGATGTGACCTCTTGTCTCCTTACCTGGGCATTTTCAAACTAGGCTATTTTCTTTATGGAGGAACTTGGCTTTGTGCAAATTTAGCATTCATCTTATTGGACAAACCCCTTACTCTGAATTATGGTAGTAGTAGCTACCATGAATTTACAAGGTATCTTGTCTTACCTTGATGACAGTCATCAAAGGTGAACATTCTTCTTTCTCACACCCTTTTTACAGTTAAAGAAGCCCAAGATCACACAGTTAGCAATGAAACTGCCAGAGTTTGAATCTAAGTCTGTCTGCATCTCTCTAGCATTTATTAAATGCCTATGTTGTGTCTGGCTTTGCACTCATATGTTTACATTATTTATTTATTAAACTAATTCATTCCTGCAACAGCTCTTTACTGAACTCCCACTCCAACCAGGGATTGTTTTAGGCACTGGAGATGCAACAGTGGTAAAAAAAAAAAAAGCCCCTGACTTCAGCAGCTTACATGAGTTCAAGAGATAGAAAATAATTAATTGAATTAGTATTTACCATGCCAAGTAATGATTAATGTTAGGATAAAATTAAAGCAAGGGGTTAGAGAATTCTCGAAACTGCTCAGCAAAGCAGAAAATACCTTTATTTCTTAGAGTCGAGGCACAGAGAAATTAAGTACCTTGTCCAGTATTAGTTAGAGCTTGTAAATGACTAGTAAGATTGGATTCTTTGCCTATTTCCAGAATCTGTGACCTTTTCAATATCGTGCTCATTCTCTAGTTCTCATCTTGTACCTCTCTTATTCCTTTGTGTTTCTTCAGTCCTCTTCAAAATTTCCACTCTAACATAGATCTGTCCCCTTTGCTCCCTGCCAAAGCTTGAAGGTAAAGTATTTCCCACAGGGAAGTGCACAGAAGAGCTAGAAAAAGAAGCTACAGCTCAGAACTAAACCCAGTATGAAGAATATTTTGTAGCATAGCAAGCTTGTTTCAAAATGTCTACCATCCACCGCCAATATTTTTTTCTTGTTTGAGTTCTCATGATGTCTGTGACTGCTTAGGGAACTACCTACTCATCTCTTTGTGTTTCTCTTTTCTCATCCTGTGCTCCTTTCTACGCTATTTCAGAAAGTTACAAAATTATTCAATTTAAGGTGTTATAATGTGAAATGGATTAATTCCATAGGACACCAAGGTAGAGTAATTTTTAGAGTTGACTTCAGGGTTCATCATCTGAGTTGATACCTAGAAAGATTCCTTCAGAAATATAGGGAAGCCACAATTTTGTCAGGAAATGCTTACTTATCTCATGAAATCACACTTTAAGTATAATTGGCTTGTGTGGGGGTACTGAGTGAAAAGTATTTTAACCGATATTATCAATATGTTCTTTCATATCTTGATGTGATTATACCTGTGATATCCTTCCCTGAAATGTCCTTCTATTCTCCACATAGTAAATTCTTCTAGTCCTTCAAGATCTAGTACAGATTTTATAATCCTTCTCTGTACATCTAAAGACTTTTGTACTTAGTTCTGTTATAGAACTATAGAACTTATTGCATTGTAATTACTGTTTTAGATATAATATCCTTTTTAAGTGTACACACACGCACACGCACACAAAATGCCTAAGCTAATCTGTACCTTCAATAGTAAAATAAAGTTTTGAAAATTATGTAAGATCTTTCTTTCTTAATACCCATGGGAGTTTTGTTTTTAATTTATTTATTTATGTTTTTAAATTTAGTTTTAACTTTTATTTTTAATTTAACATTATTATTATATTTTACAATCATACTCTTTTCTCTATATTACACTAAATTTTCTCTTATTGGTAGGCTTCTTAGTAATTTAGTCAAATTGTTAACATTTATGAAACACCATTTGCATTTAAAATGTTGTTTGTAAAGATGATGTAGATATAGCTTCCAACTTTTAATATCTTACTAATGAAATCAGAAAACTGAAAATACTCATTTCCCTAAAGAAAAATACTCATTTTCCTAAAGGAATTTCACTGATAATTTATCATTATCAGTGATGGCATCTGTTTTCAGACTCATTCTTTGAAGCAAGAAATTATGTTTTAACTGAAGCCATTATTAACCATGTGCAAATGAAAAAGCTATAAATTTCTAAAATGTGTTGATCATTTGCACTCCTTTTACTGATTATAAGGAGCAATTGATGTTTTGATACCGAGTGATTTTGCAAAATCTTTTATGTCTGTTTCAGAAACTGAATGAAATTCATAGACCCATTTATTGATTTTTTTTTTTTTTTTACTAATTCCTGCTGGGACAAAATGATATTTTCCAGATGTAGACATATGGTTCTTTTGAGTTTCTCATGCTGTTTCAATACATTCATGGTCAAGTTGGCAATGGATTATTTTGAGAGGTTTGTGAATTCCCCTAAAATAATAATACTGCTCCTTATAAATATCGATGAATTAATGTTATTACAGAACATTATGAAAATTTTACTCAAATTAATATTTTAGGTAAGGTAAAGATCAGTGACTGATTTAACTTCCCCTCAGACTCAGGGCTTTTAAGCATTAGGATGGTATAAATGGCAGCTGAATTCCAAGTCAAACTTCCTTAGCTCGGCTTCCAGCTCTGCTGGTACTAACTGTATAAACTTGGGCAAACCTCTTAACACGTCTTTGAACTTCAGTTTCATCACTTGTAAAATGGGTATAATACTCTTTATCTCAGGGGTGCTGTGAGAATTAAAAATGATAATATATATTGAAGTGTTTTCTCAAGTATAAAATTGCAGTATAGGATGGGATTAAAAACATATGCCCTCTTTAATTTTCCTCAGTTAAATTAAACACATTGTCTCTCTGTCCAGTGTAAAGGGACATGATACATGGCCTAGATGAATTATGTTATTTTTCTTGCGTTCTCCTAGAACTAATCATGCTTCATCCATGCTATTCAAGATCTACTTGACAGATTTTTAGACTAAATGTAGTTGTTAAGATTCTTTTTCCTGTTTAAAATTCTACTTTTTGGGCTTCCCTGGTGGCACAGTGGTTGAGAGTACGCCTGCCGATGCAGGGGACATGGGTTCATGCCCCGGTCCGCGAAGATCCCACATGCTGCGGAGCGGCTAGGCCCGTGAGCCATGGCCGCTGAGCCTGCGCATCCGGAGCCTGTGCTCCGCAACGGGAGAGGCCACAACAGTGAGAGGCCCGTGTACCGCAAAAAAATAAAAAAAAAATTCTACTTTTATCACTTCAGAACTGTCACTCTAAGAACACATGCTGACAGATGATTGAGGGTTCTACTCTGAAGCAATGTAGAAAGCAAATGCATTCTTGAGGGAAAAGTAAATTAGAAATATTGGATTCATTAAAAGGCACATAGCTTTTGTGATCTGTCTGTTAGCATCACCTGTGCTACTTAGAGAGATGTGATTTATCGGAACTATCACATCAATGAATTCAGAAGCAGGAAATATTAAAATGTACATTAAAATTTAAAAACATTGTGGTATAGAGGAAATAAGGTTACTAACATGGTCTTGATGAATAGAAAGAATGGAAAGAGTTTGAAAAACAATGGGTAGCAGTACCAGAATTCCTTTGACATAATACTTTTCAAGTCAAAAGTATCCATTTTAAGATAAATATGAAATAGAATATATTTTTTATCTAATATATTTATCTAATATATTTTTTATCTAACTGAGGGGAAACCAACATATCTAATGTAAAGCATACCACACACACACACACACACACACACACACACACACACACACACACACCCCTGCAAAACAAATGCAAAACAATCCTATCACTCTCTGAGCACTGCTGTCTCATAAATGTATTAAAATAAAGATGAGAACATAACACCTAGAGCATAAAGTTGGAGCTGGCTACATTTGGTCACTTTTGCTGTGGTGACCACCAAAGCAGAATTCCTCTCATTGAGAAAGAGTAATCTCTTTAAATGTCCTCAGTTAATCAACTGAATTTTAAAATTTTTGTCATCACTTCAGAAGACCTAAAGAACTGGATGGAACCACAGGCTTATTTTAGTATTTCTTTCCTTGAAATATACATAGCAATATCACAATTTAAAGAAGAAAAAGGATATTTAATGTGTAAAATTGATTGATTATGGTTGCTCACAGTCATGGGAAAAATTAACTGGTATACCTGGAGTCTGTCTTATTCAACTTTATTGTGATGAGGAAAAGCTGACGATAAAATTCAAAAATTATATTGTCAGGTTAAAGTTCAGATTATAATTTAAAAACAAGTTTTGACACTGCTTGCATCAAAAGTGATTTGGAAAGTCCAAAGAGAGTGAAAAAATATTGCCAGTGTAACACAACCTGGGGTCTTATAAAAACATCTTATCATTTGGATAGTTTTGACTTTAAGGTGTAACTTGGTGTGCCCACACCTGGCAAAAACATCAAACAAGCACCATCTAAGGTCCAGTAGGTACAGAGGTAACAAGTTACCATGTCTCTTTCACAGTAACACATGGTAATGCCAGAGGCAACATAAATTTTAATTCGGTACAGAAAGGTCAATCTCTCTTTAAGGGACTACCATGTAGAACACTGGGTGAAGTAAACAGGAAAAAAAGTAAGCTATAGTTTGTAAGTGGATAGTTGACCGGAAAGCAGTCCTTCTTTGTTGCTATAAATATGTTTATTTGAAAATTTCTTAAGTTCAGTAAAGCCAATGCTTCTCATGCTATCTGATAAGGTCAGATAAGTTAATAAGTCATGTGGTGATCTATCTACATTGTTTCACTAATTTTATTCAACTGTTGAAATTACTGCATTGAAGAAACTGTGGTCTGAGCAAATTGAGATTGGTTTTCTCTATATCCTGGGGCAATCCGAAAGGGAGAGAGAACCTTGAAACAACACTTAGCATCCATATTTTTCCATGTAATGCCCAGAAGAGAGTTGGTTCTCAATAAATGTTTGTTTTAGTGAAAGACTGAACAGAGGAAGTTTTCACTTAACATGTAATATAAGAAAAAAATCAATTAAAGGTGTGATAAAGTAGGTATGGAGCATAGACAATGATTCATGCAGATTTTACTACAAAGTGTTATTACCGGGCTTCCTTAGTGATCATAAAGGAGATATTGAATTACATTGAAGCAATTCTGTTTTCTCCAAACAAATATTAAACATGTATTATACAAAGTAGCTAAGTCTGGTTTTTAGTTGTAGAAATTTTACAGAAAATTTTGTAGAATTAGTAATAATTACATCTAGATAAACAAAAGTTATTGGATATGAGTATAAAAAATGTGAAGCTGTTTGAGATCATATAGATGAAAAGGTTGCTGAGACATTTCAGAATGGAAATATGGGTCATTAGCATACCACTACAAACTCAGTTTGAGGTCTGCATACATTCATATTCTGCAAAGCCTTGAATACTATTTAAGTATTGAGTTATCAAATGGCTTTATATAATTGGCTTAAGGAAGAGTGTCTTACTGGACAATAATATTGTAACATTTCAGATCAAAACATTTTAGGTTGTCTTCCTTCTGGACATGGGATAGAGAACCTGAAGAATATGCACTGGCCAGTGAATTGGACTAAGAATAAGGACTAGATTTTTGTTCTTTGACTCTTTTGACCATTGCAATTCTTTTCCTAGGAAGCACATGATCTATTAAACTTAAAAGCAGGTGACTTCTGAGAGATGTCTTCTGTAAAATTTTCATCTGTCAGCACACTTATGGAAAACGTTTTTCCTTTCTGCTATAAGGCAACATTTAATGTGCACATGTATAGCATTTTCATACCCTGACACCTAATTCCCAATTTACATGAGAACAGCATCATAATAGCATAAAAGAGATATTAAGAAAAATAACTTGAACTGCTTCTGACTCTAAAATTGAAGAGACGCTATAAAAGCACTGTTGATTGGAAAACAGCTCTATTATCCCCTTCAGGCAGGGTTGTGATGAAGGTTTAATGGCTTATAAATACTAGAGCTTTCTTTATCCAGTAAGATTAAGATGTATTTCTTTTCTTCTTACCAAGATCCCCTATGACCAGCCTTCAGAAGGTGGTGCAAAGTTTCCAGTCCTGAAGGAAGGTTTAGAAGCCCTGTTAGCTGTGGAACATATATCCTAGTAGTAGGAGGAAGTTCCAGAGAAGTCTGTTGCATCAACATTTGGTACTACTCTGTCAATTTCCTATATACTAACACATACTCTCAAAGCACATTTTGTGTACATGAATTTCTTTCCTCACACCTAGCAGCTGAGCCATGGAATTGTCTTGCTCATGGGAATTCTTCTTTAGCCACTGTAGAATTCTCAATCAGTGCCTCTGGTCCTCCTTGTTTAAGCCCAGCACTTTTTCTATGAGAGGATATTGCCTCTTTTGTATCAAGAGGAATTGAAGGAAATTTTTCCTTCTGGTGATCTTTTAGACAGTTGGGGTCTCTGCTGATAAGAAGAACAGAAGCAGAATAAAGCTCACATTACCCTTTGCACTTGATACAACCAAATGCTCAAGTAATATGGAGCCCTCAAAGACATTCTTTGACATCCTAATACTGACAAAAGAAATGAAGACAGGAAGACTTGGAGGTCTGATAATCTTAAATGTTACATACAATTTCTCTGAGAAGCCTTCTTGCTCCCCCATCTAAATGGGATGGGGTGCTTGTAAATGCAGATTTCTGTACCCTCTCCCTGGATTGCTAAATCAGAAGTCCTCTTGCTGAGGCTTTGATATGGGGCATCCTAGTTAATTTGCTAAGCACACTAAAGTTTGAGGAGAACTTATTTCAGACTCCTGTTAGATTCTAGTAGCTGTCAATATCTTGTGGAATAGTTATTGGAATCTAGGCATCTGCATAGAATAGCAGAGCAGCTAGGTCGGTTTTAATTCCTATTTCTTTCCCAGCAGCTGATCCAGGTATGCTAGGTTGGCCTGATAGAAAGCAATCTTAATTGTAGTCAATCACAGGAATTGTGTGTTATTTATTACCATAAAGCCCAATAAACGATCTCATGATTTGATGCTTATCAGCATAATTTTGTTTTTTTCTTTCATGTCAGTCCTTACCTGTGTTCACAAATGCTCAGACTTGACCATGACGCAGGTCACATAGCTAGTAAGTAGTGGATCCAGGATTAAAATTCATACATGTAGACTGTGGAGATTTGCAGTTACTGCCACACTGCCCTGCAGCTAGATTAGTAGGTGTGCAGGAGATAGGGAGACACTGCATAATGCAGAGCATACAACATGAGTTATGTCTTAACTCAGACACATTTTACTAGCCATATCATTTTGTCACTTGTTATCAATTTAGAAGAGATAAATTATACTCTGAATGACTAATCAATTTCAATCAACTAAGGTTTCCTTAGTGATAAACTAAGCTTTTCTCATGACTGAAACACTTTTACTTTCTGTAGCCATTTCTTATGGACAATTTGAAGAGAAAACACATTTGCTTACATTCTACTGTGTCAAAAATCTGTGATCTTCTATCCAAATACACTTTGTCTATGACCTCTACTTATCTCTGGGGGGAAGACAAAGAATGTAAAAGTGTATTTTAACTACAGGAACACATAGTGTTATGGCTCTAAGTGTCAGAAGTACACGCACATACACACACATCTTTTAAAATTAAAACCTCTGTTATTTCCTAAACTATGTAAGTCAATATACTAAAATTGTATTTATTTAATTTATGTTTGTAGGGTGCTTAAAATTCCCTTTCTCAGGAAATCAAAGATTGTTAGGAAAATTCTGAGATTTATATTAACCAAAAAGAAATTCTACCCATATTTTAAAAATATTTGTTTAGAGTTTGCCTTTTCACAGAGGTCAATTGATATATTCTTTGGGAGCAAATGTTCTGAGAATTCACCTAGTATTTGTGGAGATACAACTAATGTCAGATATAACACTGTGTGCTAAGCTGTTGGTTTCCACAATTTTGCTTATTTCTTTGGCATGGTAAAAATTTTCCCATTTTGCATGCTGCTAATTTTGCAACCTCAATTTCCCAACAGTATTATACCATAACTAATTTCATCATCATTAAATATTTATTGAGTTTCCTCTTTTTGCCAGGTTTTAAGAATTCGAGCAGGCATAGATCAGATTTTCCATCTGTAAGGAACGAAAACACACAAAAATTGTCAGAAAGATATTTTGGTTGAAATTTGCAGGTTAGATTCCATTGCCAAAAACTGTAAGGAATATTCCAGGTTCTTTAGCTTTCTGAAAGCTAAAGAACTTGGCTTTCAAGTGAAAGAAGTAGAAGTGAAAAAGTGAAAGAAGTAGATCAAAATCTAAGAGATCTTTAGTTCTTATTATGTGCTAAGGTTTTTGCTAGGTGATTAATATATATTAATTTTCCTGTGTAACCTTTACAAAATTCATAAAATATAGTTAATTTTAATTCTGCCTTACAAGTGAGGGTGGAGGAAGGTCTTACATAGGCGAAATGACTGGACAAAGTCACACATTAACTGAATGGCAGAGGTGAGATTTGAACAATGATGGTTTAACTCCAAAGCCTCTTCTCTTTCCACTACATGGTTTAAAAAATTAGACACATTGATGAGAATGAAATTCCTTTTGTTGTGTAGGGAAAAGAGAGTCTTGAGATCTAATGAAAATGAAAATCTGAACTGCAGCAAAAGTCAGTTAACTAACTGAAAGCTCTTCTCATTAGTTTAGGAGAGGCATAGATCCAGAAAACTGAGTGCTTAAATGAAAGAGACTATTACTGATAGAAAATTGATTAAACGTTTCTACTTTGCAGATAAATGAAATATATATGATTAATGATAAATTATTACATGTTAATTAACACATGATAATCAACACCTTAGAATAAAAGATAGATTGAACATACAGTTGTGGAAAGAGGAGACTATTTAGAGGAGGAAAGAACAGTGATCAAATACTTAACACATCATTTTTTCCGCAGGAACTGGGTGAGCCAAAAATAGGTAGCTCCTATCCAGGGTTTGGAGCCTACATGCATTGTTTTTACTTTGATACCAATGCCTTCTCTGACAAAAAATATATATATATACTTAGGTTTTAACTTACCACGATTGCTGGTAGCTGTTCCTGACTTTGACTAGCTCCAGACTCCTCAAATCCTGCTGCTTCTCTCTTTGGACACTTAATCTAGCTCTGACCATCTCTGATTCCCTCACCACAGAAGCAATGGAACTATCTTTACATTACTGACCACACTTCTACTGCACTTATAATTCAGGTCTACCTCTGACCCTGCTTTTGACTTGCTTTCCCCAATCTTGGGCCCATTTCACATCTCTGTGATGCTACTATTCACAATTAAAATGATGCATTTTACTTTATATCCAAAATCCTAACAGAAAGATACTCATATGTGGAATTTGCAATGCATGAGTTCGTTTTTAGAATACAACTCATTTGTAGATCACCTATATATTTCTTGTTTTAAAATCAATGACTAAATATGTGTAGTCTCCCAAGCTGGCTCATACTTACATATATATATATAAATGACTATGCACTTGAATAGAAATTTTAGAAACCAATTCAGGAAATTAAAATTTTAAAATAAACGTAGTATCAAATACTATTGTTTTGCATTGTCATAAATAGTGATGTTTGAGAAAAAGACATTAAGTAAGAAATGTACGTAAGGTTAACAGAGAGATTTGGCGGAATTTGAATTTTTTCAAGGACTACATGGATAGGTGGCACAGGTAGGCTTTTTTTTTTCTAGAATTTTACTTGAAATGTATGGTGTCTGTTTTCCTGCATGTAGTGAGCCCAGACCACTACCTTAAGAATATCTGCTAAGTTTGGAGGCATTTACTATAATAAATAGAATGAGAGAGGTAAATTGGAAGGGAAAAACAGGTAAGCATCAGGAACAAAGAATATTCCTGAAACAATTAAGTAATAGCTAGAACACAGAAGAAAGAGTGAGGACACTTTCAAGTAAATTTGTAAGCAAGTTTGAAAACCATTGTTTGAGGTAGAGTTAACTGCATGAAGGTTAGCCTGGGTGAAAGAAAAGATGGAGCCCATGTTATCCACAATACAATTACAAAAAAGAAAATCAGGTCAGAGACCTCTTTGAATTACACACTGTTAAGTTAACTAAGAAAGGAGCTCATTAGACTGAGGTGGCTCTAATGCCATGGTGGCGTATCTAAGCAAACCAACACCTAAGCCTGTAAATGCCCCCAAGGTTATGAAGTCAAAATGCTGAGCACAGCCAGGCACAAACAGCTAACTAGGCTGTAAGCTATAGCCAATCAATAATTTCCGTTCTTGGTGGGGGAGGTGGGGGGATGCTCCTAACCACTTTCAATTTGGAGCACCTAATCAGAATCGATTTTTTGCTCAAATAAAGTCCTTTTTTTTCATTTAATATATTTTTTAAAAATTTTGTAAGTTCTATTTGGTCATTTCTAATAACTTCTTAAATACAGTGTCAGTTCTGCCTTTTATTTTTTTTTTTAACATCTTTATTAGAGTATAATTACTTTACAATGCTGTGTCAGTTTCTGCATTATAACAAAGTGAATCAGTTATACATATATATATGTCCCCATATCTCTTCCCTCTTGCATCTCCCTCCCTCCCACCCTCCCTATCCCACACCTCTAGGTGGTCACAAAGCACTGAGCTGACCTTCCTGTGCTATGCAGCTGCTTCCCACTAGCTAGCTATTTTACATCTGGTAGTGTATATATGTCCATGCTACTCTCTCACTTTGTCCCAGCTTACCCTTCCCCCTCCCCGTATCCTCA
Organism: Monodon monoceros; assembly: GCF_005190385.1. Lineage (NCBI taxonomy): Eukaryota > Metazoa > Chordata > Mammalia > Artiodactyla > Monodontidae > Monodon > Monodon monoceros. The sequence goes on from NW_021703775.1 coordinate 60,304,593, forward strand.
AATCCATTCTCTACTAGGTCTGCATCTTTATTCCCATCTTGCACCTACGTTCTTCTGACCATTTTCTTTTTTTTTTAGATTCCACATATATGTGTTAGCATACGATATTTGTTTTTCTCTTTCTGACTTACCTCACTCTGTATGACAGTCTGTAGGTCCATCCACCTCACTACAAATAACTCAGTTTCAATCCTTTTTATGGCTGAGTAAAATTCCATTGTATATACATGCCACATCTTTATCCACTGATCTGTTGATGGACACTTAGGTTGCTTCCATGTCCTGGCTATTGTAAATAGAGCTGCAATGCACATTTTGGTACATGACTCTTTTTGAATTATGGTTTTCTCAGAGTATATGCCCAGTAGTGGGATTGCTGGGTCGTATGGTAGTTCTATTTTTAGTTTTTTAAGGAAGCTAGATACTGTTCTCCATAGTGGCTGTATCAATTTACATTCCCACCAACAGTGCAAGAGTGTTCCCTTTTCTCCACACCCTCTCCAGCATTTATTGTTTGTAGATTTTTTGATGATGGCCACTCCTTTTTCATTTCTAATTCTGACCACTGTGAAATGATATCTCATTGTAGTTTTGATTTGCATTTCTCTAATGATTAATGATGTTGAGCTTTCTTTCATGTGTTTGTTGGGAATCTGTATATCTTCTTTGGATAAATGTCTATTTAGGTCTTCTGCCTATTTTTGGATTGGGTTGTTTGTTTTTTTGATATTGAGCTGCTTGTATGTTTTGGAGATTAATCCTTCGTCAGGCGCTTCATTTGCAAATATTTTCTTCCATTCTGAGGGTTGTCTTTTTTATGGTTTCCTTTGCTGTGCAAAAGCTTTTAAGTTTCATTAGGTCCCATTTGTTTCTTTTTATTTTTATTTCCATTTCTCTAGAAGGTGGGTCAAAAAGGATCTTACTATGATTTATGTCATAGAGCGTTCTGCCTATGTTTTGCTCTAAGAGTTTGATGGTGTCTGGCCTTACATTTAGGTCTTTAATCCATTTTGAGTTTATTTTTGTGTATGGTGTTAGGGAGTCTTCTAGTTTCATTCTTTTACATGTAGCTGTCCAGTTTTCCCAGCACCACTTATTGAAGAGGCTGTCTTTTCTCCACTGTATATTTTTGCCTCCTTTATCAAAGATAGGGTGACCATAGGTGTGTGGGATTATCTCGGGGCTTTCTATCCTGTTCCATTGGTCTATATTTCTGTTTCTATGCCAGTACCATACTGTCTTGATTACTGTAGCTTTGTAGTATAGTCTGAAGTCAGGGAGCCTGATTCCTCCAGCTTCGTTTTTCTTTCTCAAGATTGCTTTGGCTATTTGGGGTCTTTTGGATTTCCATACAAATTGTGAAATTTTTTGTTCTAGTTCTGTGAAAAATGCCAGTAGTAGTTTGATAGGGATTGCATTGAATCTGTAGATTGCTTTGGGTAGTAGAGTCATTTTCACAATGTTGATTCTTCCAATCCAAGAACACGGTATATCTCTCCATCTATTGGTATCATCTTTAATTTCTTTCATCAGTGTTTTAAAATTTTCTGCATACAGGTCTTTTGTCTCATTAGGTAGGTTTATTCCTAGATATTTTAATCTTTTTGTTGCAGTGGTAAATGGGAGTGTTTTCTTCATTTCACTTTCAGATTTTTCATCATTAGTGTATAGGAATGCCAGAGATTTCTGTGCATTAATTTTATATCCTGCTGCTTTACCAAATTCATTGATTAGCTCTAGTAGTTTTCTGGTAGCATCATTATGATTCTCTATGTATAGTATCATGTCATCTGCAAACAGTGACAGCTTTACTTCTGCTTTTCCGATTTGGATTCCTTTTATTTCTTTTTTGTCTCTGATTGCTGTCGCTAAAACTTCGAAAACTACGTTGAATAATAATGGTGAGAGTGCGCAACCTTGTCTTGTTCCTGATCTTAGTGGAAATGGTTGAGTTTTTCACCATTGAGGACAATGTTGGCTGTGGGTTTGTCATACATGGCCTTTAGTATGTTGAGGTAAGTTCCCTCTATGCCTACTTTCTGGAGGCTTTTTATCATAAATGGGTGTTGAATTTTGTCGAAAGCTTTCTCTGCATCTATTGAGATGATCATATGGTTTTTATCCTTCAATTTGGTAATATGGTGTAACACATTGATTGATTTGCATATATTGAAGAATCTGTGCATTCCTGGGATAAACCCCACTTGATCATAGTATATGATGCTTTTGATGTTCTGTTGGATTCTGTTTGCTAGTATTTTATTGAGGGTTTTACATCTATGTTCATCAATGATATTAGCCTGTAATTTTCTTTCTTTGTGACATCTTTGTCTGGTTTTGGTATCAGATGATGGTAGCCTAGTAGAATGAGTTTAGGAGTGTTCCTCCCTCTGCTATATTTTGGAAGAGTTTGAGAAGGATAGGTGTTAGCTCTTCTCTAAATGTTTGATAGAATTCGCCTGTGAAGACATCTGGTCCTGGGCTTTTGTTTGTTGGAAGATTTTTAATCAAAGTTTCAATTTCAGTGCTTGTGATTGGTCTGTTTATTTTTTGAATTTCTTCCTGGTTCAGTCTCGGAAGGTTGTGCATTTCTAAGAATTTTTCCATTTCTTCCAGGTTGTCCATTTTATTGGCATATAGTTGCTTGTAGTAATCTCTCATGATCCTTTGTATTTCTGCAGAGTCAGTTGTTACTTCTCCTTTTTCATTTCTTTTTTTTTGCAGTATGTGGGCCTCTCACTGTTGTGGCCTCTCCCATTGCAGAGCACAGGCTCCAGATGCGCAGGCTCAGTAGCCATGGCTCACAGGCCCAGCCGCTCCACGGCATGTGGGATCTTCCCGGACCAGGGCATGAACCCGTGTGCCCTGCACTGGCAGGCAGACTCTCAACCACTGCGCCACCAGGGAAGCCCCTCCTTTTTCATTTCTAATTCTATTGATTTGAGTCTTCTCCCTTTTTTTCTTGATGAGTCTGGCTAATGGTTTATCAATTTTGTTTATCTTTGCAAATAACCAACTTTTAGTTTTATTGATCTTTGCTGTCATTTCCTTCATTTCTTTTTCATTTATTTCTGATCTGATGTTTATGATTTCTTTCCTTCTGCTAACTTTGGGGTTTTTTGTTCTTCATTCTCTAATTGCTTTAGGTGTAAGGTTAGGTTGTTTATTTGAGATGTTTCTTGTTTCTTAAGGTAGGCTTGTATAGCTATAAACTTCCCTCTTAGAACTGCTTTTGCTGCACCCCATAGGTTTGGGGTCTTTGTGTTTTCATTGTCATTTGTTAGTAGGTATTTTTTGATTTCCTCTTTAATTTCTTCCTTGATCTTTCGGTTTTTAAGCAGTTTGTTTTTTAGCCTCCATGTGTTTGTATTTCTTACAGATTTTTTCCTGTAATTGATATCTAGTCTCATAGCATTGTGGTCGGAAAAGATACTTGATATGATTTCAATTTTCTTAGATATACCAAGGCTTGATTTGTGACCCAAGGTATGGTCTGTCCTGGAGAATGTTCCATGAGCACTTGAGAGGAATGTGTATTCTGCTGTTTTTGGATGGAATGTCCTATAAATACCAATTAAGTACATCTTGTTTAATGTTATCATTTAAAGCTTGTGTTTCCTTATTCATTTTCATTTTGGATGATCTTTCCATAGGTGAAAGTGGGGTGTTAAAGTCCCCTACTATGATTGTGTTACTTTTGATTTCCCCTTTTATGGCTGTTAGTATTTGCCTTATGTATTGAGGTGCTCCTATGTTGAATGCATAAATATTCACAATTGTTATATCTTGTTCTTGGATTGATCCCTTGATCGTTATGTAGTGTCCTTCTTTGTCTCTTGTAATAGTCTTTGTTTTAAAGTCTATTTTGTCTGATATGAGAATTGCTACTTCAGCTTTCTTTTGATTTCCATTTGCATGGAATATCTTTTTCCATCCCCTCACTTTCAGTCTCTATGTGTCCGTAGGTCTGAAGTGGGTCTCTTGTAGACAGCATATATACAGGTCTTGTTTTTGTATCCAACCAGCCAGTCTATCTCTTTTGGTTGGAGCATTTAATCCGTTTACATTTAAGGTAATTATCGATATGAATGTTCCTTATACCATTTTCTTAATTGTTTTGGGTTTATTATTGTAGGTCTTTTCCTTCTCTTGTGTTTTCTGCCTCGAGAAGTTCCTTTAGCATTTGTTGTAAAGCTGGTTTGGTGGTGCTGAATTCTCATAGCTTTTGCTTGTCTGTAAAGTTTGTATTTTCTCTGTCAAATCTTAATGAGATCCTTGCTGGGTAGAGTAATATTGGTTGGAGGTTTTTCTCTTTCACCACTTTAAATATGTCCTGCCACTCCCTTCTGGCTTGCAGAGTTTCTGTTGTAAGATCAGCTGTTAACCTTATGGGGATTCCCTTATGTGTTACTTACTTTTCTTTTGCTTCTTTTAATATTTTTTCTTTGTATTTAATTTTTGAGAGTTTAATATGTGTCTTGGCGTGTTTCTCCTTGGATTTATCGTGTATGGGACTCTCTGTGCTTCCTGGACTTGATTAACCATTTCCTTTCCCATATTAGGGAAGTTTTCCACTATAATCTCTTCAAATATCTTCTCAGTCCCTTTCTTTTTCTCTTCTTTTCTTGGACCCCTATAATTCAAATGTTGGTGCATTTAATGTTGTCCTAGTGTTTTCTGAGACTGTCCTCAATTCTTTTCATTCTTTTTTCTTTATTCTGCTCTGCAGTAGTTATTTCCACTATTTTATCTTCCAAGTCACTTATTTGTTTTGCTCCCTCAGTTATTCTGCTATTGATTCCTTCCAGAGAATTTTTAATTTCATTTATTGTGTTTTTTATCTCTGTTTGTTTACTCTTTAATTCTTCTAGGTCCCCGTTAAACGTTTCTTGTATTTTCTCCATTGTATTTCCAAGATTTTGGATCATCATTACTATCATTATTCTGAATTCTTTTTTAGGTAGACTGCCTATTTCCTCTTCCTTTGTTAGGTCTGGTGGGTTTTTACCTTGCTCCTTCATCTGCTACATGTTTCTCTGTCTTCTCATTTTGCTTAATGTACTGTGTTTGGGGTCTTCTTTTCACAGGCTGCAGGTTCGTAGTTTCCATTGTTTTTGGTGTCTGTCCCCAGTAACTAAGGTTGGTTCAGTGGGCTGTGTAGGCTTTCTGGTGGAGGGGACTAGTGCCTGTGTTCTGGTGGATGAGGCTGGATCTTGTCTTTCTGTTGAGTAGGTCCACGTCTGGTGGTGTGTTTTGGCGTGTCTGTGGCCTTATTATGATTTTAGGCAGCCTCTGTGCTAATGGAAGGGGTTGTGTTCCTGTCTTGCTAGTTGTTTGGCATAGGGTGTCCTGCACTGTAGGTTGCGGTCGTTGAGTGGAGCTGGGTCTTGGCATTGAGATGGAGATCTCTGGGAGATTTTAACCGTTTGTTATTATGTGGAGCTGGGAGGTATCTTGTGGTCCAGTGTACTGAACTTGGCTCTCCCACCTCAGTGGCACAGCCCTGATGCCTGGCTGGAGCACCAAAAGCCTGTCCTCCACATGGCTCAGAATAAAAGGGAGAAAAAAAAAGAAAGAAAGAAAGAAGATGAATTAAAATAAAATAATATAAAGTAAAATAAAATAAAGTTATTAAAAGAAAAAATAATTATTAAGAAAAAAATTTTTTAAGTAATAAAAAATGAGGACAGACAGAACCCTAGGCCAAGTGGTAAATGCAAAGCTATACAGACAAAATCACACACAGGAGCATACACATACACACTCACAAAAAGAGAAAAAGGGAAAAAAATATATATATCGTTGCCCCCAAAGTTCACTTCCTAAATTTGGGATGATTCGTTGTCTATTCAGGTATTCCACAGATGCAGGGTACACCAAGTTGATTGTGGAGATTTAATCTGCTGCTTCTGAGGCTGTTGGGAGAGATTTCCCTTTCCCTTCTTTCTTCACACAGCTCCCGGGGTTCAACTTTGGATTTGGCCCCGCCTCTGCGTGTAGGTCGCCTGAAGGCATCCGTTCTTCGCTCAGACAGGAGCGGGTTAAAGTAGCAGCTGATTCGGGGGCTCTGTCTCACTGAGGCCGGGGGGAGGGAGGGGTACAGTATGCGGGGTGAGCCTGCGGCAGCAGAGGCCGGCGGTACGTTGCACCAGCCCGAGGCGCGCCGTTCGTTCTCCCGGGGAAGTTGTCCTTGGATCCCGGGACCCTGGCAGTGGCGGGCTGCACAGACCTCCGGGAGGAGAGGTGTGGAGAGTGACCTGTGCTTGCACACAGGCTTCTTGGTGGCGGCAGCAGCAGCCTTATAGTCTCATGCCCGTTTCTGGGGTCGGTGCTTGTAGCCGCGGCTCACGCCCGTCTGTGAAGCTCCTTTAAGCGGCGCTCTGAATCCTCTCTCCTCCTGCACCAGGAAACAAAGAGGCAAGAAAAAGTCTCTTGCCTCTTCAGCAGATCCAGACTTTTTCCTGGACTCCCTCCCGGCTAGCCATGGCACACCAGCCCCGTTCAGGCAGTGATCACGCAGCCAACCCCGGTCCTCTCCCTGCGATCCTACCGAAGCCCGAGCCTCAGCTCCCTGCCCCCGCCCTCCCCGGCAGGTGAACAGACAAGCCTCTCCTGCTGGTGAGTGCTGGTCGGCACCGATCCTCTGTGTGGGAATCTCTCCACTTTGCCCTCCGCACCCCTGTGGCTGCGCTCTCCTCCATGGCTCTGAAGCTTCCCCCCCTCCGCCACCCACAGTCTCCACCCACGAAGGGGCTTCCTAGTGTGTGGAAACCTTTCCTCCTTCACAGCTCCCTCCCACTGGTGCAGGTACTGTCCCTATTCTTTGTCTCTGTTTTTTTCTGTTTTCTTTTGTCCTCCCAGGTACGTGGGGAGTTTCTTGCCTTTTGGGAGGTCTGAGGTCTTCTGCCAGCGTTCAGCAGGTGTTCTGTAGGAGTTTTTTCACATGTAAATGTATTTCTGATGTATTTGTGGGGAGGAGGGTGATCTCCATGTCTTACTCTTCCACCGTCTTGAAGCTCTCAAATAAACTCTTAAACATTTTCATATGCTTCAGTTTAACACTGTCAGTTGCTATAACTATTGGCCAAAGGTTTTACCAGGTTTGTGACGAATAAGAGAGATGGATTTGTTTGTAGTGAATAGGAAGAGTTAGAGATAACTAGGGCTTACAGGGTGGAAATTTATGACAAGGAAAAATGTATAGAAAACTTTGTGAGGACCATTAACAAAGAGGGACCCATCTATGTGGCTGCATGTGGCCTCCACTTACAGTGAAATCCTCTTTAAAACTGAAGCTTTTAAGTATATGATTAAAGGCATGTTAATTTTTGCTGTTGTTGTTGTTGTTTTATTATCAGTAAGATTTTACTGATGAGTTATTTGCCTTATTTTTGCCCTCAAGATTAGACAATCCATGACTGTCCTCACTATTTAGATATTTGAAGGCAAATAAGCAGATTTGCAATAAGTAAAATCTGGAGAGGAAAGGCTGATAGAGTGCCTATATGTCTGCATATATATGCTGTACAGATGAGCTCCATGGAAAAAACTGGATTATGCAAACCAATAAGTTTATGTAAAGGGAGAGGATGACACATTTTAAAGTATTAAATGAAGTATCATTTATTTAAAATAAAATATAAACGATAATCTCAAATTTGTTAGAGTCCTTCAGTCACTATTAATATCAATAAAAAGTTGCTGCTAAGAAAATAGTAATACATTTATAAATGAAAAATACATACTGAAATATCTTTGTCAGGAAATTAGGGTACCTAGAAATATATTATAAAAACAAAATAATTGAGATGATGGTATGACTATGTCTTTAATTCTTAATTCTTTTATATAATTCCTAGTCTTCTATTTGTATTCTGTTTTTTCCCTGAACATAACTTCTGAATTTGTGTTTTCCAATAATTTTTATCATGTATGCTTATGAACATTACCAAATCCTTTTAAAAACAACTTAAATATCCATACACCTTTATTAAGTTTTATTGTTTTTTTAATGCAACTAATTATCAAAGAAAGAATGAGGTAGATTTGATGCACTGATGTGGAATGATTTTTAAGACATTGTGTGAAATATGAAAAATTTTAAAAGTCAACCAAAAAGTATGTACAATATAATCCTATTTAAGGGAGAAAAATTCCAAAGAAAGATGGCACATGACCAATGTTGAGCTCTCTCTGTGTTGCTCACATATCCTGAGGCTACTGAAAAAAAGGGGTGGGGAATAGAAAATAAGATTCTCAAACCACAGATTATAGACAGAAGGGAGAGTAGGCCAGGTCTCAGGCTGTGGATGAGGTAAAAAAGAATCCACTCACTATCTACAGAGAATATAGATGATCTTGACAAATCATTCCATTTGAAACATGAGGAAAATGAAAAGAAAAGCATGGCAACCAGGTAAACACACCAGCATGGGAGGTGGAGGGGGGAAGAAACCTAATATGCAAACAAAATAGATGAAGAGTCCAATCTGGAAAAAAGTCCAAGAAACAGAAGAAAATTTCCCAAAAGAGCTCCTCATTAGGGAAGAATTGAATAAGTATATTAAATCAAGATATAGAAGCTCAAACATAAAACAGTAGTCACAGACTGAAATTAATGAAATTTTTAAGTGTAGCAGAAAAGAATCAGGATCAAAACAGCAACATTAAAAAGTTACCTAATGCATTTAAAAGGTCAAAGAACAGACCAGATATAGCTAATTATAAAATTAATTAATGATACAGAAGAAAAGCTTGTTTTAATTAAGGTAAACACAGAGGAAAAATTAAAAGCTTGTTTTAATTAAGGTAAACACAGAGGGAAAGGACACAAAAAACTATAGATATATAATAAATCTATGGAACAGTAATAACCTATCTTAAATATACCAGAAGTAGAAAACCAAACAAATGGAACACTGAAAAATGCTGAGATACAACAGAAGAAATCTTACTAAATGGAATATGCTGGTCAAAAGCAAAAGTTGTGTTCTGGTTATGGTAGATATAGAACAATTAACACAGAGACATATATTATTTGTCACTGTAAGAGAAGAAACTGTAAGAGAAGAAAATGAACTCTGGGAAGAAAGCAATTTTTCTATAAAGAGGAAAGAAAATCAAGCTGGTCTCAGATTTCTCCACACATTTAATGCCAAAAGACAATGAAGCAATACCTACACAATTCTGAAACAAAAGAAAGTGTAATGCTAGAAGATAGACTCACGCAACGTAATATACAAGTGTAAAAGCTACAGACAGACGTTCTGAAATACAAAATCATTTAGGGAATAAAATATCCTTGAGTCCTTACTGAAAGACAAACAAAATAAAACTGCTCAACAACTATATCCAAGCAATTAAGAGCTAGAATCAAAGTAGAACACTCAAGAATGAGAAAACTATATTAGAAGGACCAGGGGAATATATGAAATCATTGAAATATTTTAAAAAGACTATACATCCATGATCACAAATCATGATTAGAAAAAGAAGAGTGGATGGCTCCAAATCAGCCCTCATATTAACACAGGTGCTGGCACCACAGGGCTACACTATCCTTTTTCTACCATGAATGTTGGGCGTGCAGACCTGGGTTCTTGTCTCATAGAGATAACTGTGCTTCTGTTCCAAGCCCCAGTGATTTTCCAAAAAGTTTATAAAATGGATGGGTAATACAAAGATGGACTAAGGAATTATTTTTAAAATATCTTTAATGGTGGGGTAAAATTAGTGTTTAAATTAAGCCATTTAACTTTAAATAGTGCCCATTTTTAGCTCTTTGAAATTAAACCAGACTTAGTCAATTGGCAGCAATATGACCAGATGATTTCTTTATCAATCACTCACTGACTTCCACCATAAAAAGGATAATAATTTAATGTTCTCCGAAAAGTCATAGTCAAAAATACATTCAGTTCAGGCATTGTATTCGTTGAGAAGAGGAAAAACACTTTTATATTTTAGATAACCAAAAGCAGAATAATATCAAAAGAAATTAGATGAAAGTGATAGATGTTGAGAAATTAAGTAATCAAATAAAATGTAAATACGAAGCAACAAATTTACCTCATTTTGAACAGGTAAATAGATGTATAAATTGGGGATTTTTTTCATTGATTTGTTTTTATTCTGTAAAGTGATTTTCTTTAACACAAGCAGACTGATTAAAAAAGCATTTTCTTACATAATTCAAGGCTGAATAGAGAGAAAAGTGAACAAACAGTTCCTCAAAATGGAGGTTTTTAGATGTTTCAGCTAAGAATCTGCAAACTTTAAGAATTATATGCCTGTTGAATGCTATCCTAGTCACTAGCTAACTTCTGGTTGTGAAGGTCAAGGTGATGTTAAAATATTCCTTTATAACACTTTCCCTCTGAGAGAGAAGTTCGCAGTGGAATGTTTTGACTTAAACATTTTTGATGAATATGAACGTCTTCTTTTCTGTTACTGAATAAGATTACATAAAGAATAATACTATTATTAGTATTAGTAATTGATAATAGTATTAATAATTCTATTCTTTGAGCACTAGCTCTTTGTGCTAGTTTCCTGAGATGATCAGACAATGCTAGGATTTTTAGGGTAACAGCACACATATCTCTGACTCTGTAAGGGTTTATTGTCTCTCTCCCATTTCAGTCAAACCACATAACTGCCAACTTGTCTCCTGCTGTGTTTTCTTACTCTTTCATTCATTCATTACATATTTATTATGTGCCTACTGCGTGCCAGACAATGTTCTGAGCAATGAACAATACAGACAAATTCCCTGCCTCTAAGAAGTTTTCATTCTGGTAGAGTAGACAAAAAAAATAGCAACAAAATAGAATGGGAAAAGCATTCTTTTCCCATTGTGATAACATTGCCTTTGGGCTAGACCAGGATTTCTCAACCTCAGCACTAATCATATTTTGAGCTGGATAATTCTTTGTTGCGAAGGACTGTTCTGTGCACTGTAGGATCTTCAGCAGTATCTCTGGCTTCTACTCACTGAACTCCAGCAGTGTCACAAAGTTTTGACAACCAAAAATGTTTCCAGACATTGTCAAATGCCCACCAAGGGGCAAAATCATCCAGAGTTCAGAATCACTGGCCTAGACAAATCAGTGGGGCTTCCTTTCAAAATGTTCCCATTGTTATGCTACTCCAGTGCTGTGTCAGCATCCACGCTTAGCTGATGCTCCTTTTTGTATTTGTTCTAGACAACTTCAGCCACTTTTCAGGTCCGTGATTTTGCAGGCCAAAAGTACTTCACACTTGGGAGTAGCTGCTGACCTAGCAGAACTAATGTAAGAAGTTTCTGTCAAAGGAGCTCTTTGGTTTCAACGATACATATATTTCACTTGCATTCTGAGTGCGGATGCTGCGTATTGATAATCTATGGCTTTCTCTAATTGATTCATGGCGTGATTGCTGATATTGTGTGTGTGTTTACTTCGCAATGTTCTCGCTAAATACATGACTTTCCATGGGCCTATTTCTTGGTATATTTCTAAACATGCTGATAAGTTTACCTCATCCCGCGCTACTAATTATTTCTGTATACAGACTTATTGGTATTTGCTTTGTCAGAACACCTTCCTCTCTTTACTGGCTTAAAAAGGATCAAAGCAATGAGAAAATTAACTGTAACATTCTTCAGAAACTAGAGTCTACATCTCTCTTTGTGGCTTATTGTAGTATTAGACAGGGGAGCATTAAGCTGCCCTGGAATGGAAATTTTTGTAATCAGAGTTTTCTCTAATTCTGTGGCAAATTTTGGAGACCTGCCTCTGTACACATATCTAAACTAAATAATTCTCTTTTTAATTGCAGCCCTTTGCACACTTCTTTTGTTGTCCTTGCGAGAATAGTTAATGGCAGTGCTTAAATTTCCATTACCAATAGGAAGAAAGAGAGGTAAGTGTATTCTTCTATTACAATCAATATCCAAGGATATATTTATAGTCTGTCAAAAACAATTTGAGTTCCTCTACAAGGCTGCTTAATTTAAACCCAGAACTAAATGATATTTACACATGCATCACCTCCAGTTGTCTCTCCCCTGGCTTTGTGCAATTAATTGTACAAATGCTCTTCATTTGTGGGCATGTTGTGGCACAGGTTCCAATGGCTCCTATGCCTGTAATTGAGCATATTCCAGGTTTCCTTGTACTTCTTTTCTTATTAAAGACAGTTGCTGAATAAGAGATCTATTCTCAGTGAGCCAGACTGGATGAAACCATTTTTTGAGTAGCCAGAACAATGGTGGTAGAAGCAAGGTGACCAATAGTGTCTCACACTCACACATGCACGCACATACTTCTATCTGCCACAGAGTTGATTTAAGAGCTGTAGGGCTCTGCTTATATGGGAGTATGTTAGCTCTCCCATTGAACCAGGTACTTGGTTTATAGGCTCCCTTGACAACTATATTAGAGTCTCATACATATTAGGAAAGTCTTCCTTTTGAGAATTGTGCCATTATTTTGCAAAATGTAAAAAGCTGAGAATTTTTTTAATAGAGGAATTTTCAAGAAAAATGTTAAAAATACCATACAGCTCAATGGGGTCTGACTGAGGTCTACTTTAACCTAAACTGAATGTTCTCTTCTAAATGCTCCAGAACATGTTAGTTTTGAAAAAATTTCAAGGAAAATATGTGGAACTCCCAGTAGTACTCTGATCAGTGGTCCCTGACTAATGATCATGAAATTTTCTTCATGTTTCTCCTCTCATCTGCAATATGTAACCTCTAACAGCTCTTTTAGCTGTAGCAAAAACAAGATTGTAGTCTAAAGAAAAATGACTACTAGGAAACAAGATATTTTAATGGCTGTCTAGTCCAAAATATGGGTTACTCTAAAATATTAAAATTGCAACCATGAATCCCCTTGGAATTCCTGAAGGTTTTTCTGCACTTTGCCAGCCCCTTTATCCTGAAATACATGAAGATAACAAAAGAATGACAAATCTAAACTGCAGATGGTTTTTCCCTTTCTCTCAGTTCATTCATTTTTAATGCAGATGACGGGATCTTTGGGACTTAGAGCCATATTTGACAGCTTTTTCATGTTTATTTGGATGGTGAGTTATGCTACAATTTGGATTTGAGTCACTCTTTCCAAGAATAAGTCATTTGTAATCCATGTATGTTTTAGTGGCTAAGATGTGAATATGCAGGTTTTATTGTTTCTTTCTTGAGATTTACACTGTTCTACATGTAGAGCTTTTTATAACTAAAGACTCAGTTTTCTTCTGATTTTAGTCAAAAATAGTTGGTTATATTTCTGTTTTTAGTGCAGCATTGCTGAAGAGTATGAAGGCAAACAAACTATCAAAATATCAATAAAATCCTATTGTTTAAGACATAAAAATTCTTCAAGTACATAAGTAACAGATCTCATGTATTTATGATACTAGCTCCTTCTTTAGCATGTGTCTCAGAACTAGTCTCCAACATTCTGCACAGTCTTGATGCACAGTAAATGCCTAGTGTCTCACTAAAGGAAAGAAATCACTTTCATGAACTCTTCCTGAAAGCTAAGATGGTCCTTGCTATCAAGGAAATCTGCTCTGCAGTATTATAAACAATTAGGCTATTTCTTCTCTTCCAAAATAAATTTTATTACAGGTATTTTGCTTGTCAAAAAAACCCAAACAACTTTAGGTGACACTCAGTTTACTTCATTGTGTCAGACTTTTAGAAATTGTCTTTATCCATCATTCCTACATTACTGCTACCACCCTCTTGTTTGTCCAAACAGTTTCTCTTCTTATTGTGTGGTGAGATTTGGAATGGAAATAGACATTGAGAGGCCAAAAAATGGTCAGAAGGACTGATATACTTTTCACTTCTTTCCTTATGGCAAAGAACATGGAGTGTGGTATTCCCTCTAAAGTAGAAGCCACCTTAAAAGTTTGTTTAAAATCTTCATGAAATTTTTTTCCAAGTCTAGAGAACCCAGGAGGTATTATTTTTCTCAGCCTTTCATGATTACCTTCTAGGCAATGGGCACAGTGCTAAGTATTGAGATAGTGAAGGCATTTTGCTGATATTTGAAATTCATTCCCTCTTTCTCCTGACATGTTTAAATCCTGCAACATTTTAAAATATCTGTTATTTTACTGACAAATCCAGTGCAAATTGATCAATTCTTTCTCTGAATTCTTATAAGGCCTCATATATCTTTTGGTTGAACCACTCATATGGCACTTAATTCACTAAACAGAATGTTTCCAGAGAGCAGGAACTATACCTTTCACTATTATGGCATTTCTGGTATTTCATTATCAAATCCAAAGATGCATGAAAAATTCCAATCCTATGTCTGTTAATAATCAGCTATGTAACTTTATATTTATCCTGATGTCATTTTCTCCAAAAATAAAAAAAAATAAAACACATAGTAAATTGAATTTGCAGATTCTTGCTGTAATATAACAAAGAGGTCATAAAATTATTTCTACTCTGGGTTGTAAGATTTGGTCAGATGACATCCATTAATTATATTAAAGAAAATTCTGCTTCCTAGAAAAGAATAGGTGGATAGAATTTTCTCATTTAAAGTTTTTATTCTTTTTATTTCGACTTTAAAATGAAAGTGTCTGCTATCATTTATCCTCTAGTGAGTGCTAGTAGCTTACCCTGTGAATGAAAAAGTACCAAATTAATATTAATTAACAAGATTAAATATAGCCAATAATTTATAATTCAACTGCTTGTTGTTTTTTCTTTTCTCATTAATCATGCATTTTATACACATCAGTGTATACATGTCAATCCGAACCTCCAAATTCATCCCACCACCATGCCCTCCCCTTGCTGCTTTCCCCCCTTGGTGTCCATATGTATTTTCTCTACTTCTGTGTCTCAATTTCTGCTCTGCAAACCGGTTCATGTGTACTATTTAATAGGTTCCACATATATGTGTTAATATACGATATTTGTTTTTCTCTTTCTGACTTACTTCACTCTATATGACAGTCTCTAGGTGCATCCACGTCTCAACAAATGACCCAGTTTCGTTCCTTTTTATGCCTGAGTAACATTCCATTGTATGTATGTACCACATCTTCTCTATCCATTCATCTGTCGATGGGCATTTAGATTGCTTCCATGACCTGGCTGTTGTAAATAGTGTTGCAGTGAACATTCGGGTGCATGTGTCTTTTTGAATTATGGTTTTCTCTAGGTATATGCCCAGTAGTGGGATTGCTGGGTCATATGGTAATTCTATTTTTAGTTCTTTAAGGAACCTACATCCTGTTCTCCACAAAGGCTGTATCAATTTACATTCCCACCAACAGTGCAAGAGGGTTCACTTTTGTCCACACCCTCTCCAACATTTGTTGTTTGTAGATTTTCTGATGATGCCCATTCTAACTGGTGTGAGGTGATACCTCATTGTAGTTTTGATTTGCATTTCTCTAATAATTAGTGATGTTGAGCAGCTTTTCATGTGCTTCTTGACCATCTGTATGTCTTCTTTGGAGAAATGTCTATTTAGGTCTTCTGCCCATTTTTGGATTGAATTGTTTGTTTTTTTAATATTGAACTGCATGAGCTGTTTATATATTTTGGAGATTAATCCTTTGTCCATTGATTCATTTGCAAATATTTTCTCCCATTCTGAGGGTTGTCTTCTCATCTTGTTTACAGTTTCCTTTGCTGTGCAAAAGCTTTTAAGTTTCATTAGGTCCCACTTGTTTATTTTTGCTTTTATTTCCATTACTCTAGGAGGTGGATCAAAAAAAATCTTGCTGTGATTTATGTCAAAGAATGTTCTTCCTACGTTTTCCTCTAAGAGTTTTATAGTGTGCGGTCTTACATTTAGGTCTCTAATGCATTTTGAGTTTATTTTTGTGTATGGTGTTAGGGAATGTTCTAATTTCATTCTTTTACATATGGATGTCCAGTTTTCCCAGCACCACTTATTGAAGAGGCTGTCTTTTCTCCATTGTATATCCTTGCCTCCTTTGTCATAGGTTAGTTGACCATAGGTGCGTAGATTTATCTCTGGGATTTCTATCCTGTTCCATTGATCTATATGTCTGTTTTTGTGCCAGTACCATATTGTCTTGATTACTGCAGCTTTGTAGTATAATCTGAAGTCAGGGAGCCTGATTCTTCCAGCTCCATTTTTCTTTCTCAAGATTGCTGTGGCTATTCGGTGTCTTTTGTGTCTCCATACAAATTTTATGATTTTTTGTTCTAGTTCTGTAAAAATGCCATTGGTAATTTGATAGGGATTGCACTGATTCTGTAGATTGCTTTGTGTAGTATAGTCATTTTCACAATATTGATTCTTCCAATCCAAGAACATGGTATATCTCTCCATCTGTTTGTATCCACTTTAATTTATTTCATCAGTGTCTTATAGTTTTCTGCATAGAGGTCTTTTGTCTCCCTAGGTAGGTTTATTCCTACGTATTTTATTCTTTTTGTTGAAGTGGTAAATGGGAGTGTTTCCTTAATTTCTCTTTCAGACTTTTCGTCATTAGTATATAGGAATGCAAGTGATTTCTGTGCATTAAATTTGTATCCTGAAACTTTACCAAATTCATTGATTAGCTCTAGTAGTTTTCTGGTAGCATCTTTAGGATTCTGTATGTGTAGTATCCTGTCATCTGCAAACAGTGACAGTTTTACTTCTTTTCCAATTTGTATTCCTTTTATTTCTTTTTCATCTCTGATGGCCGTGACTAGGACTTCCAAAACAATGTTGAATAATAGTGGTGAGGGTGGACATCCTCGTCTTGTTCCTGATCTTAGAGGAAATGCTTTCAGTTTTTCACTATTGAGAATGATGTTTGCTGTGGGTTTGTCATATATGGCCTTTATTATGTTAAAGTAGGTTCCCTCTATGCCCACTTTCTGGAGAGTTTTTATCATAAATGGGTGTTGAATTTTGTCAAAAGCTTTTTCTGCACCTATTGAGATGATCATATGATTTTTATTCTTCAATTTGTTAATATGGTGTATCACATTGATTGATTTGCGTATATTGAAGAATCCTTGCATCTCTGGGAAAAGTCCCACTTGATCATGGTGTATGATCCTTTTAATGTGTTGTTGGATTTTGTTTGCTAGTATTTTGTTGAGGTTTTTTGCATCTATATTCATCAGTGATATTGGTCTGTAATTTCCTTTTTTTTGGTATCTTTGTTTGGTTTTGGTATCAGGATGATGGTGGCCTCATTGAATGAGATTGGGAGTGTTCCTTCCTCTGCAATTTTTTGGAACAGTTTGAGAAGGATGGGTGTTATCTCTTCTCTAGATGTTTGATAGAATTCACCTGTGAAGCCGTCTGGTCCTGGGCTTTTGTTTGTTGGAAGATTTTTAATCACAGTTTCAATTTCATTACTTGTGATTGGTCTGTTCATATTTTCTATTTCTTCCTGGTTCAGTCTTGGCAGGTTATACCATCTCAGAATTTGTCCATTTCTTCCAGGTTGTCCATTTTACTGGCATAGAGTTGCTTGTAGTAGTCTCTTAGGATGCTTTGTATTTCTGTGCTGTTTTAACTTCTCCTTTTTCATTTCTAATTTTATTTATTTGAGTCCTGTCCCTCTTTTTCTTGATGAGTGTGGCTAATGGTGTATTTATTTTGTTTATCTTTTCAAAGAACGAGCTTTTAGTTTTATTGATCTTTGCTATTTTTTTCTTTGTTTCTATTTCATTTATTTCTGCTCTGATCTTTATGATTTCTTTCCTTCTGCTAACTTTGGGTTTTGTTTGTTCATATTTCTCTAGTTCCTTTAGGTGTAACGTTAGACTGTTTATTTGAGATTTTTCTTGTTTCTTGAGCTAGGCTTGTATAGCTATAAACTTCCCTCTTAGAACTGCTTTTGCTGCATGCCATAGGTTTTGGATCGTCATGTTTCATTGTCATTTGTCTCTAGGTATTTTTTGATTTCCTCTTTGATTTCTTCAGTGATCTCTTGGTTATTTAATAATGTATTGTTTAGCCTCCATGTGTTTGTGTTTTTTACGTTTTTTTTCCCCTGTAATTGATTTCTGCTCTCATAGCGTTGTGGTAAGAAAAGATGCTTGATATGATTTCAATTTTCTTAAATTTACTGTGGCTTGATTTGTGACCCAAGATGTGATCTATCCTGGAGAATGTTCCATGTGCACTTGAGAAGAAAGTGTAGTCTCCTGTTTTTAGATGGAATGTCCTATAAATATCAATTAAATCTATCTGGTCTATTGTGCCATTTAAAGCTTGTGTTTCCTTATTAATTTTCTGTTTGGATGATCTGTCCATTGGTGTAAGTGAGGTGTTAACGTCCCCCACTATTTTTTTGTGTTACTGTCGATTTCCTCTTTTATAGCTGTTAGCAGTTGCCTTATGTATTGAGGTGTTCCTATGTTGGGTGCATATATATTTATAGTTGTTATATCTTCTTCTTGGATTGATCCCTTTATCATTACATAGTTTCTTTCCTTGTCTCTTGTAACATTCTTTATTTTAAAGTATTTTATTTGATATGAGTATTGCTAGTCCAGCTTTCTTTTGATTTCCATTTTCATGGAATATCTTTTTCCATCCCCTCGCTTTCAATCTGTATGTGTCCCTAGGTCTGAAGTGGGTCTCTTGTACACAGCATATATATGGGTCTTGTTTTTGTATCCATTCAGTGAGCCTGTGTCTTTGGTTGGAGCATTATTCTATTCACTTTTAAGGTAATTATCAATATATATATTCCTATGACCATTTTCTTAATTGTTTTGGGTTTGTTTTTGCAGGTCCTTTTCTTCTCTTGTTTTTCCCACTTAGAGAAGTTCCTTTCACATTTGTTGTAGAGCTGGTTTGGTGGTGCTGAATTCTCTTAGCTTTTGCTTGTCTGTAAAGCTTTTGATTTCTCCATCGAATCTGAATGAGATCTTTGCAAGGTAGAGTAATCTTGGTTGTAGGTTCTTCCCTTCATTACTTTAAATATGTCATGCCACTCCCTTCTGGCTTGTAGAGTTCCTGCTGAGAAATTAGCTGTTAACCTTAATGGGGATTCCCTTGTATGTTATTTGTCGTTTTTCCCTTGCTGCTTTCAATAATTTTTCTTTGTCTTTAATTTTTGCCAATTTGATTACTATGTGTCTCAGTGTGTTTCTCCTTGGGTTTATCCTGTATGGGACCCTCTGTGCTTCCTGGGCCTGGGTGGCGACTTCCTTTCCCATGTTAGGGAAGTTTTCGACTATAATCTCTTCAAATATTTTCTCGAGTCCTGTCTCTCTCTCTTCTACTTCTGGGACCCCTATATTGCTAATGTTGTTGCGTTTCATGTTGTCCCAGAGGTCTCTTAGGCTGTCTTCATTTCTTTTCATTCTTTTTGCTTTATTCTGTTCTGCAGCCGTGAATTCTACCATTCTGTCTTCCAGGTCACTTATCCGTTCTTCGGCCTTAGTTATTCTGCTATTGATTCCATCTAGTGTAGTTTTCATTTCAGTTATTGTATTTTTCATCTCTGTTTGTTTGTTCTTTAATTCTTCTAGGTCTTTGTTAAACATTTCTTGCATCTTCTTGATCTTTGCCTCCATTCTTTTTCCGAGGTCCTGGATCATCTTCACTATCATTATTTTGAATTCTTTTTCTGGAGGGTTGCCTATCTCCACTTCATTTAGTTGTTTTTCTGGGGTTTTATCTTGTTCCTTCGTCTGGTACATAGCCCTCTGCCTTTTCATCTTGTCTATCTTTCTGTGAATGTGGTTTTGTTCCACAGGCTGCAGGATTTTAGTTCTTGTTTCTGCTATCTGCCCTCTGGGGGATGAGGCTATCTAAGAGACTTGTGCAAGTTTCCTGATGGAGGGCCTGGTGGTGGGAAGAGCTGGGTGTTGCTCTGGTGGGCAGAGCCCAGTAAAACTATAATTCGCTTGACTCCTGCTGGGTGGGGCTGGGTTCCCTCCCTGTTGGTTGTTTGGCCTGAGGTGACCCAACACTGGAGCCTACCCGTGCTCTTTGGTGGGGTTAATGGCGGACTCTGGGAGGGCTCATGCCAAGGAGTACTTCTCAGAACTTCTGCTGCCAGTGCCTTCTTCCTCATGGTGACACACAGCCCCACCCCCCACCTCTTCATTAGACCCTCCAACACTAGCAGGTACATCTGTTTCAGTCTCCTATGGGGTTACTGCTCTTTCCCTTGGTTCCTAATGTGCACACTACTTTGTGCCCTCCAAGGGTGGAGTATCTGCTTCCCTTAATCCTGCCAAAGTCCTGCAATCAACTCCCACTAACCTTCAAAGTCTGATTCCCTAGGAATTCCTCCTCCCATTGCCAGACCCCAAGGTTGGGAGGCCTGACGTATGGCTCAGAACCTTCACTCCAGTGGGTGGACTTCTGTGGTATAAGTGTTCTCCAGTTTGTGAGACACCCACCCAGCAGTTATGGGATTTGATTTTATTGTGATTGCCCCCCTCCCCCCATCTCATTGTGGCTTCTCCTGTGTCCTTGCATGTGGGGTATCTTTTTTGGTGAGTTCCAGTGTCTTCCTGTTGATGATTGTTCAGCAGTTAGTTGTGATTCCAGTGTTCTTGAAAGAGGGAGTGAGAGCATGTCTTTCTACTCTGCCATCTTGAACCAATCTCCCTCAACTGCTTGTTTTTTTGTGTTTTTTTTGGCAAACATGAGTATTTGTCAGTTTTTCGTACTATTAAGACTTGGTGTCAGAAGTGATTTTCTTGCTCTAAATTCTGTCGCTTACTATGTAAAAGAGGTAACTCAGAATTCTTGAGCCTCCGTAAAATAAAGAAATGATGCTACCACTTCTGTTTTATATTGGAACTGGCATAAAGTAATTTATGTATGCATATAAATGCATTAGAATAAATAGGACAGTGTAGAGTATATGGACCAAGTCACTGGCTAAAGACAATTTAAATAGCTCCAAAAGATAAGAATAATTTTCTTAAGAGCATAGAAGTAGGCTTTGATTGAATAGGCTACAGTAGACCAGAATTGCCACTAAAAACAATGAGCAAAGCCAGGTAAAATAAACTTTAAGATATGTTCGTAGTCATTAAGACTATGGCTATTGAAGTAACAACACCAAGAGGCCCAGCTCTTGGAGAAGTAGAAGCCATAGAGAGAAGAGCCCAACTGTCTGTCATAGTTTCTCCTGCAAAGAATTTGCCAAATCCTAGTGCTGGGTGAGAAGCTGAAAAACCAGGCAGAGAGTGGCTAGCTGCCAAGAACCAGAGAAGTGAGCAGAGCCTTGGCAGTCTGACCACACTGGAGGAAGAACATCCAGAGGCAGGCAGGATTTGAGAGGCCAACATCCAGGAGAGAAGGGAGGTCCTGATAAGTGAGCTAAATGCTCTTCTTTTCCCTTTTTAGCACTTACTGAATTTTTAAGGTGCTTGGAGAAGAATACTAAGAAACTGAAAGATTATTTGAAAATCTATGCAGTTATCATGGGTCTCTTGGTGAACAGGAGACAACAGTGGGAGTTCTTGACTAGCAAAAGAAGACAGCATTTTGTAAACACTCAAAGGCTCTTGGTTGAGATCTGTAAGAGCTAACCCAAAGAACTTCATCTAAAGAGAGGTATCCAATGCTTCCCCCAAACTGCACAATATCCTTGAATCAGCTCATTCCCTGATTGAATACAGTGATCTGCTCCCTCATAGGCTGCCTAAGAAAGGACAAGATCGGTTCTATCTAAAGTAGGAGAATATCGTTCAGTGGCATTAAATAGTTCATGTACAATATCCAGCACTCAATCAAAAAAATAAAAACTAAGCCATAAATAAATAATAAATAAATAAATAAAGGAACAGGAAAACTGACAATAGCAACAAAGCATAGACTATCCAGGTTCTATAGCTGTGAGACTAGACTTATGTTTGTGAGTAATGTGTCCAAGAACATAGATAACAATAGGAAGAATTTCATCATAGAACTGTTATCTAGTGGAAAAGAAATGAATGGAAATTCTTGAGTTAAAAAAACAATAATGGGAATTGATGATTCAGCACATGGAGTTACTTACAGATTGGACAAAACTGAATAGGTGATTAAAGTGATGATGAGTAAAATAATAGGTGAATAAAAATAATCTGGGCTAAAGAAGGAGAAAAGCGTATGTGGAAAGTACAGAAGAAAGTGTAAGAGACACATGCAACACAGAGAAGGCAAATAAAACACATGTCCTTGGTGTTATAAAAGGGAAGAGAAGATAGAGGCAGAAGCAATCTTTTAAGAGATAATGGAATTTCTTAGAAATGTAATCAATCACAGTTGGAAGCTAAGAAGTTCATGAGGGAATTGAAGCTCTACAAAGACTAATTATATGAATAGATATTGATTTTACAGAACAAAAATATTAATGTATTCGGTTGCATAAAATAGATGAGGAGTTAAAGTAATGACAAAATAACACAATAAGAGAGAGGGGAATAAATAGAGTAAATGTACTTTAAGGTAACTGTATTTTTAGGTGAGAGGTAAAGAAATAATTTATTTCTGACTGTAATGAGTCAAAGTTGCATATTGTAATCATTGAAATTATTGTAAAGGATGTATATCATAAAGCTAAAAGAAAATCAATCAATTATGAAAGAATTAATTCACAAGAAGGAGAGAAGAAAGAACATAAAACGGGTGGGACAAATAGAAATAGTAAAAGGTAAATATGAACCAAAATATGTCAGACAATACATTTAGTATAAGTGGACACAATGCTCCAATTCAAAGACTGAATTTTAAAAAACACTTAAATTTACTGACAAAGACCCTTTAAGTACAATGATAGAAACATTATAAGAAAAAGGCTGGGAAAAGATCTATCAGACAAAAGTAAAGCTGGTCTGTCAATAATAGAAACAAAGTAGGCACAATGACAAGAAATATAACAAGAGACAATTAGCAGAACTTCATAATGTTATAAGGGTCAGTGTGCTAGAAAGATATAACCATGTTACACTTGTATGAACCTAACAGCAGGGATATAAAATATATAAGATAAAAATTTAAAGAATTACTTGAGAAATGACAAATCAAAAATTATACTGAGAGACTAACAGACCTCTCCCAATAACTGATAGTATAAACAGACCAAAAAAATCAGTAAGTATATAGAGAATATAAATATTGTGATAAACAAAATTGCCTAGTTGACAGGCATAGATCATTGCTTCCAACAATGACAGAACACACATTTTCCAGTGTATGTAGAATATATATGCACCCAATTTTGGAAAATGTTTCATGTGCAGTTGAAGTATTTGTGTATTCAATTATTATTTGGAAACTAAGAAATGTAGTTCTAAAAATTCAATAAGATAATTAAAGTATTAATGGATGTGAGAAAATATTTTAAATTAATTAATAATATATATATATCAAACTTGGATGTGACTAAATCTGTGCTTAAATAAAAATTCATACTGTAAAATTAATATATTAAAACCATGTTTATAAGTATCCATTATATTTAAATATTCACTATAGCATGTTAAAAATGGAAAGGCAAGTTAAATTCAGTAAAAGTAGAAGGAAGAAAATATATAAATAAGGGCAAAGTTATGAAATAGAAAGTAAATGCATAATAAAAAATTGACTAGTAAAAAAGGTTTATCTTTGGAAATATATAAAATTGACATACTCATGGTAAGATTGATCAAGAGGAAGAGAGAGAGAGAGGGAGAGAAGGCACAAATTAGCTTTACTAGCAGCAATAAAAGAGCATGAATAAAGATCCTACAGGTATTGAAAATAAAATTAAAGTATATGATGAATGATGTTTTAACAGTAAATTAGAAACTCTACATGAAATTGATAACCTCCTAGAAAAAAAATATTCCAAAACTGAGACAAGAAGAAATTTAAAAAATCATATAGTGTTACTATATTAAAATCTCAGTTCATACAGCTTTATGATGAATTTTTCCAAATATTTCAGATAGATGAAACACTAATCTTATGCAACAGTTTCCAGAGCAAAGAACAATAGGAATCATTTACAAATCATTTTAAATTGCTATCATAACCTTCTTACCAAAATAGGACAAGGATATTATAAGAAAGGAAAGGAAAGCTGTAGGTCAATTCCTTTCACAGAAATAGATGTGAAAATGGGAAAATTCTAAACCAAATGTCAACATATAAAATTTAGGAATATTTAAAAGGGATAATATGTCAAGATCAAGTAGACATTATCTAGTAAAAAGGTTGGCATAAAGTTTTAAAATTATTTAATATTAGTCATCATATAGAATAAAGAAAGAAAATATACACTTATCTTTATAAATTCAGAAAAGACATTTGAAAAAATTAAAAATTCAGTATTCATTCATGATAAAACTCTTAGCAAAGCAGGAATCTAAAAATACTTTTCTACTCTGATAATGGCTATCTATAAAAATCGGCACTAAGTATCATATTTGATGGTGAAATACTGACTATTAGGCCAAAATTAGGAGAACATAAAGGTGCCTATTGCAATCACTTCTCTTAAGCATTTTACTAGATGTCTCAGCCTATTCCATAAGGCCAGGAAAAAACAGTTTTAAGAATTTAAAATAAAAAATATGGCTTTTGTTATTTGTGGTTTTACCCAAACATATCTATAGTATAGATTCCAATATACAGATGCAATTCCAATCAAGATCAGAACATATTTTGTTGTGGAAATTAACAGGTTGGTTCAAGTTAATTCTAAAATGTATATAGAAATACAAGGGGCCAAGAATAGCCAAGAAAATACTGAAAAAGAAAAGCTTATGAAGAGGATAAAAGTTGGTAGGTTCGCACTACTATCTATCAAGATGTATTATATAGGTTAATAATTAAGAAAGTGTTTTGTTACCACAAACATAGACAAATAGACCAATGAAGCAGAATAGAAAATTCAGGAGCAAATCAGAACTTTCATAGTCAAGTGACTATGACAAAGGTGACACAGTGATGCAGTGGTAAAAGAATGTCTTCTTTAATAAATGTTCCTAAATAATAAGTGTTCCTAAATTGGGCATCAATTTGGGGGAAAAAATAACTTTGACCTCACTTTACACAGTACAGAAAAATCAATTCCAGATAGATCACAGACCTAAATATGAAAGGTAAAAAAATAAAGTTCTCAAAGTAAGCATAGGAGAACATCTTTATGCCCTTAGAGTAGGCTATAATTTCTCATGAAGGACACTAAAAGCATTAACCATAAAGGAAAGCTCGATAACCTGGACTTCACTGAAAGTAAGACCCATGTTTTTCAGCATACATAGACTGTTTTCCCAAAATGATCTTTTACCGGCTACACAGAAAGTCTCAAGAAATTTCAAAGGATAGAAATAATATAAATTAATTTTTATGACCATAGTGCATTTAGGCTAGAAATCTATACTTAAGAGATAATTAGAAAATTATGATATGCTAAGAAATGTCAACATTTAGTACTTCAAAATAGGTGAGTCAAAGACAGATTCATAATAGAAATCAAAATCTTTGAAATAACTGAAAAGAAAAATGCCACATTTCAAAAGTTTTGGAATGCCGTTAAAGTAATACTTAGAGAAAAACATATAATTTTAAATGAGTATATTAGGAAAAGTAGAAATGGTTAAATTAATCAGTACGGTACAAAGAAAAGCTATATATTTAATGGACTTAACTTATAATTTTCATATTGCATGTACTCATGATGAATGCAAGGAGAATGCATAGAAGGAAATAAAAAAGATACTAATACACATGAATAAACTAGAATTCTAATAATCAATTGAAAGAAAAATTAATCATTTGAGAAGAATAAAATTGACTTTCAGTGACACTTTAAGTAATCAAGAAAGAGATAAATCCCAAGTTAACAGTGTTAGGAATAAACTAAAGGAAAATCAGAATAGATGGTGCAGAATAAAAAGATAGTAACAGTATTTCAGAATAATTTTAGGCCAATAAATCTAGAAATACAGAAAAAACAGATACATTATTCAGAAAAATAACATCAAAACTGATTCAGGAAGAAATGCCAGCTTGAATAATATTAGGGAAATCTAATCAATGATCAAAAATATTCCCACTAATTTACTTTGGATAGCTTCACTATATCAAAAATTTGAGAAACTTAATTTGGATGTACACCACCTCTTGTAGGAAACAAACAAAAGAAGGTAGGCATAGAGAGATTGCTCCAATTAAATTAATAACAAATACAATTTTGTACAAAAAAGGGAAACTACAGTTAATTCAATTCAAGCATATTGACGTAAGACAAAATATTTTCAAATCCAAATCCAGGATAATATATAAAAAGAGTTTTATCATGACCAAGTTGGTTTATTTTATAAATGAAAGGATGTTTTAACTTTAAAAAGTTCATAAATATCATCCACCAGATTAACAAAGTAAAGGAGAAAAGTCATATGATCATTTCAATGGCTGAACAAAATTTTTTGAAAAATTCAACACTCATTTATATAAAAGTCTTAGTAAACTTGGAAGAAAAATAACTTTGCCATTTTTAAAAAATCACGCAATTTCATAAAATAAAATGTATTAAATTAATGTTCCACACTATTCCTCAAAGAACATCATGACATCCAGGCATTTTGCTATTTGAACAAATGTAAAAACTAGCCATCTAGTATCATCTCATTTTTACAGAAAGAATTGTTCTTTCAAGAAACTCCAGTGAAGTCTTGCTTGCTCTGTCAGTTTCTTGCTTCTATTTTCTAAGGATAAATGATATAAATATCAAAAAATAAAAAACCAAACAAAACTCTTGTTCATTTATTTTTTTAAGTATTTATCAAAGTTCTTTTCCATTTTTTTGTTTTCTCTTCTGCATTGAATAAATAATTTCTGTTCTCTTAGGGAAAAATAAATGAATATTTGGCTATCGTGTCATTAGAAGCACAAATCCTCAGTTTATTCTCATCTCTGTGTTATTCCCATGAAAGCATATAGATGGTTGCAGATGATCACTGTTCACTTTCCATGTTCATAGGCCACGAGAAGTCTATTTTCAGGAAAATTGAATTAAAGAGCTTTCTGATTCTAAGACAACTGGCCCAAAAGAGGGTGGGAAAAAGATGTCATTATGAACATCTTTATGGTGAAGAGTGAGAATTTCCAGTCTACTCCTCAGCATAGCTCTTCAGCAACAACAGAGATTTGTGTCCTTAACACTCCTACCCCATCTCTAAAGAGGAGATTGTCATATTCTTGTCTGGTAAACTGCATGTACCAGAGAAAAGATCCACAGATCCTGCCCTGTCAGTGACTTGAAATGAAAAACCTTGCTGGTGTACTCCTGTCACTAGAATGAAGCTCCATGGTTTACATAGATCCTCATGAATCAAGAAGTTTTTAGTGCCTTACTCTCAAATGTGAATGAACAAAGATCAGATATTTGAAGGAAACCTCCACCATGGATGGCAGAAAACAAAAAGAGAAAGATATACAAAGGAAATGGAGATA
Organism: Monodon monoceros; assembly: GCF_005190385.1. Taxonomy (NCBI): domain Eukaryota; kingdom Metazoa; phylum Chordata; class Mammalia; order Artiodactyla; family Monodontidae; genus Monodon; species Monodon monoceros. The sequence goes on from NW_021703775.1 coordinate 60,331,988, forward strand.
ACGCATGGGGAGATGTCCAAAAAATAAAATTAATGTGCTAAGAGATAGAGTAAAACTGTGGAATTCATGAAAGAAGGAGAGTGAAATGGGAAAAAGAAAGAGAAAATCATCTAAGGAATATTTAAGAAAATTACTCATAACTAACACACGTGACTCTCCAAAAAAAAAAAGTTCATCTAAAGTTCAGCAAAATGAAATAAAAACAATAGATTCACATTAAAGCATATAATCATGAAATTTTAGGACACCGAGTACAGAGAGAAACTCCTAAAAGCTTCCAAAGAAAAGAGCAAATTAATAAGTTTATTTTTGAAAATCTCAGGCAAAAGTATATGACATAACAAGAGCAGTGTATCCTCCAGAGCAAAATCGGAAGTAATGCCAAAATCCTGAGTTAAAATGAATTTCAACCAAGGATTCAAGTAGTAGGTCCCTAAAAATTCACCTCTCTTTTTAGTATTTTTCAGAGATGTGGTATAGGTTTTGTTTTAGTAAAATGAGGCAGTAAACCAAGAAAGAACAGAAAAGAGGAAAATCAACCCAGAGGAGGGATGATGAAGATTCCTTTCCCACCATGGGAAAGGGAAAGCCCATAGTGGTACCTGTGCTGAAACCTAAGAGAGTAATGAATCCAGATGGGAGCAGGAGAGTTGGAGGGCACCTGAAGGGGTATCTCTAGGGAAAAGAAGAAAAAGAGAATTGATAAATTATCAACAGGCTTTTAATGGAACTGTTAGAAGAGGCTGGACATTTTATTTAGATGTACAAACAAAATGTAAAAAAGTGAAACAATAATTACCTTCAGGAAAAAAATAACTGCAGAACAAAATATATTCTACGAGATGTTCTGTGTGGACAATATTTACAGAGATGTAAAACTAGAGACACTGAATACAGATTTGATCAAAAGCAAATATAATCATGTGCAGGGGATGGGAAGAGGGGGAAGAATGGAAGTCAGTGAAATTGGATCCTCACCCACCATGTTATGGAGTCAATTTATAATGTCAAATGATAAACAGTAAATAGAGAACTTGTGTAAAAATAGTATTTAGAAATTCAGACTATTTGAATTTAATACTTTGCCAAAATAAATAAATCATACAGATAAAAAAATGAAGTAACAGTGCATAAATTGTAAATAGGGAATAAATATGGTAGATTATACTTACTGATGGGCAGTTTTTCCTAGGATAGGTTTTCTGACATACTTAAAACTGTTTTAAAGCAATCTTCCAGTTCTTATTATCGTTCCTAATTGTTTGCATTTAAGGGTATATTATCACAGAAAAAGGAATGTCTCAAACATCCCACATTCAAAAAACCTGCTAATCATTAATATAGATGAAAGAAAAATATAATTATTTGAGCCTATAATTTAGCTCTCTTTTATATATAAATGCAAATTGTTGTTTGCTTGATTTCGTGTATGTTTTCCAAATCAGTTACACAAAGAGTTAAACAAAGTATCTTTTTCAAAGCAGTTGCCTTTATGAAGATTGCCAATTGATAATTTAGTAAAAATACACTTACGGAATACTATTTAAAAACACCCAAGTGAAATTTAGTTCCCTTCATACTTTCACATCTCTTTTCACTTTAAAAAAATCTAACTTATTTATGCCTGGCTTAATCCTTTGGCCTGACTGAAGGAATTTATAACACACCCATAGCCTTATCTTGCAGTCAGATACCATGAGGATGGATGACCCAGGCTTGGATGACCCAATGTATTTCCTCCATACAACTACAGGTAGCTCTTTCCCACATCTAAAATTCTAGAAAAATTAAAGAGATGGACTTAGTTGGTGCTTCTAGTCCTTTGAAGAACAAATTAATTTTGCCATTCCTTCTGACTTTCATTTCTTTATAGCTGTAACATAAAAAGAATATGCATATTTAATAGGATTTAAGCAAGAAAACAAGTCACTTAAATCAACTTATCTATATTTTCTACTTTTTAAAAGTATACTTTTTATTCTTCCTTTACAGAAAAAAGAAAGACACTCTCTGCTAAAAGATGACAAGGTATCATTTGAAATCCAAATATAAGCCCTAGAATTAATCTGAAGTTGTACTTATCCAAGTCCTGCTTTACAAGTCAATTCTATTTAACTTATAAATAAGTTATAAATTGCTATAGTTCCTTTAACACATTCCCTGGATTGCAACTGTTTATTACTGATATTTGAATGAGCTAATAATTTAAAACATATTTAAAAGTTTCATCAGAGATCAAAATAAACATAACCATTTTTAAATCATAGAATTTCAAATTCTAGTGTATATACCAGTTTAATGTATAATAACTAGTGAAATTTAATTTTTTAACTTATATTGCTATTTCAAATATATGTACTGAAAATGAAAAATACAGTCACTGTCCTTAAGACATAGTCCTTGGTGTCACAATGTATTGAAGGGTATTCCAACATTTAGTGTGATTTACTTAATATTATTCTTAATGGGAAACTCAGTAGATTATGACAGGTAGTCTTGTTTTCAGTATAGCAAAGAAATGATGCCTATTATAAATTTCAGTATCTCTATCCTACTAGGAAAAATTTTCTCTGATAAATTTTTTATTCCACATATGAAAAAAAATAAGCTATGTGATTTTTTTAAAAGATTTCACAGAAAATTAGAATGTACTTTAGGATTGGCAACTTAATTCAAGACTGCCTTTACTTATTTTCACATGTAGAAATTTTTACTGTGCATTTAAAACTTTGGCAAATTGCCAAAATACAGTACACAAGGCCTCTAAGTGAGGTATGGATTTATGGTAAGAATTTGTGGGTTAAAAACAGGGCACAGAGGCCCCAATTAGTATCTTTAGATTAATGAGTTCCAGGGCTGAAACTGGTTTGAGGGTGGAATCCCCAAATCCACTATATGAGGAATCCTGAACCAAGCAGAATTGGGAGTGAATCAAAGATGCATTTGCATTGGCAGTGGTTCAAAATTTTATGCAAATGTTTGCTGGTGTCCACTTGAGCTAAGGAGGAGGGAAAATAGAGTGCTAATGAATTTTTAGTGTTGAAAACATGAAATTTACCTTCAAGATGAGAGAACAAGTACATTTAACATTCGGATTATTTGCACCTACAACTTTTTGCCCTTAAAATGCCTCTGCCAGAAATGATTTCTTTCAGTAGCTGTACACGAAATTTTCATAGAAAATGAACTCAGTTTTACCTTGATTACTCTTTTAAAATGCACATATATTGCTTCAGTCAGTCTTGTGAAATTGGTTCCTTACGTACTTATTTCATAATAACATAATAAACTAAAAGTATTGATAGCAACTCAGGAAATGAAGAACTGCATATTTTACTTTGGTATCAGTCAGACTGAATTCACATCATCAGGAACAAGTGGGGACAGAGAAGAATAAAACTACAAGAGGTTTTATAGCCTCTAAAGAGAAACAAGGGATATATGTACATTAGTCACACTCAGGCTATTATATCATTCTGTTAATTTTTCATTTTTTCCCTTTATTCTTCTTCCTTATATGGAATACCGTGAGCATGGTACTTGTTTTCAAGAAATTCACAGCTAGTGTGGGAGAAGGAAATGAAATTAATGGTTCCATTTAGGATACATAATATCAATAAAAAAACCAAGCCCTAACTTCCAGGGGCTTAAACACAGTCTGCTGAGAATCTGGGCTGTGTACACTGTAGGGCAACTGTCCTCCATGAGTTGGCTCAGTATTGCAATTCCTAATCAAAATGTACTTCCACTATTGTCTCAGCAGATAAGAAAGGAAAATAGAGTTCAGCATTAGTAAATAAATGCTTCATATAGTTTCTCCCTCACGTAGTTCATTGTCCAAGTCCTATGACCATTCCTACCTTCAAAGTGAGAGGGGAAGTACATTCCAATCATGGGTCCAAAAGGAAAGGGTCTGTGATACGGGTGTTCACTAATAATGTCTGTCACATTAATAATTACAAATAAAGTGCCAAAAGCGGTACAGCTAAAGTGCCAAAAGTGGTGCAAATAATTTTTTTTTAATATTGTAAAAGCCAGAGGAGGTATTGTTTTGGAGGACAGCTTAGAGAAAGAATTACCTTAAAGAATGATTAGGCGTTTGTCAAGTGGAAATGGGTATCCAGGTGGGATAAGTGATGGCTGAAATGGCACAACACGAAGGGGAAAAGAGACAGGATTTAATGTTTTAAGAGTTCACTTGGGAATTTTTAAATCCCATGATAAGGAACTTGGAATTTTTCTCGTAGGAAAGGAGGAATTCTCTAGGGTGTTAAGTAGAAGAGTAAAGCGATAATATTAGTCTTGGAAAAATCACTCTTGTAGGAAAAGAGAGACTGGATTTGAGAGAAATGAGATGTAGGGTATTGAAGTCTAGGCAGGAGCTGATGTGATTGTGAAGCACATCATCAAACACTGACACTGGAGATGGATTTGAGAGGCACTAGGAGGTAGAAATCAACATGGCCACTGATGGGGGCTGCTATCTGTTGGGAACTATACTGTGAAGAAAAACATAAAGATATAAAATCTCTACCTGTAAGTACTTTATAACCTAGCAGAAAATCAGACATGTAAAGAACAACTGTGAAAGTTTAAGTGCTCTGATAGGCAACACTATTAAGAGAATGCCACAGAGAACATTGCATCCTTAGAGTGTGGAGTCATGCCAACTTCTGACTTTTTTATTGATATATCCCAGAAACCTGGGCTTTCTTCTCTTTTGTGTCTATATATTGACATTGAACTATTTCACACGTCTAGCAAAAAGTATGTTCTTACCTGCAATGACCTGCATGCCAGTTCATTCTGAATCACCCGTTTTCAAATACTCATCCTGAATTTTATTGTCATCCAGAATTATCACACTTCTGAAATAATGAATTTAATAAATCTCATTTCTGACCATATCCTTGCATGATGCCATTTAAAATCGGTACACTTGACGGTGGAAGGTCGTCGGGGTGCAGTTACAATAGACAGAAACATTCTTCTAGTCTTTATCCTTTTATTCTGAAAGACCAGCTTAATTTCTACCATATATTATTAGTGTTCTTATCAGACATGTAGATAAACAACACAGAGGGCGTTGCAGTGTTATTCCTGGTCTTCATTCTTCCTGTTTCTCTTTTCTTTGCCATCATCTCTGATAATTTCCTCTGTGCCCACTGCACATACCTTCATATTACCATGCCCTTTTTGCGCAGCAGTGTCTGAGGAGATCCTGAGATCTCTGTGCTGTTTCTTCCCGGCCATTTCCAACTTCTCCCTAGGTAGGAGCATTAGAAATGGCAGCAATTAGCTCTAGCAAAACATGGCCCCCTCCCTTCTTGATCAAATAGAACTTTATTATTAAGTACTAGTCGAAATAAACAAGCCATTATTTATGACACAGAAATATGTCATTCAGGGATCTTTATAGTAATGCTATTTAATGAAATGGGAATTGACTTAATTATGCCCTGCTTTCTTCATGCCATTTACTTATGGTCATGTCAGTTTTTATACTACCACTTTAAATTTTAAGGCCTCAGTGTACAAGAATTCCACCTAATCACTCAACATAGCATTTAGCTGAGCTTCATCCATTAGTTCCTGCTGCTTTGATGTTTTCAGTTTTACAGTTTTACAGTTTAAGTTAGATCAATATAACTTATCACTGAAAGTGTCTGCTGTTGCAACTAATTTTATTTATTTTATTAGATACTTATATTTGGTTTTTTTTACAGTACAGTCGATGCTTATAGTTTTTTTGAATTTTATTTTTTAATACAGCAGGTTCTTATCAGTTATCTATTTTATACATATTAGTGTATATATGTCAATCCCAATCTCCCAATTCATCCCACACCCCACACCCCCACTTTCCTCCCTTGGTGTCCATACATTTGTTCTCTACCTCTGTGTCTCTATTGCTGCCTTGCAAACTGGTTCATCTCTACCATTTTTCTAGATTCTACATATAGACGTTAATATACGATATTTGCTTTTCTCTTTTGGAATCACGTCTCTAAAAATGACCCAGTTTTGTTCCTTTTTTATGGCTGCGTAATATTCCATTGTATATATGTACCACTTCTTCTTTAACCGTTCGTTTGTCGATGGGCATTTAGGTTGCTTCCATGACCTGGCTATTGTAAATAGTGCTGCAATGAACATTGCAGTGCATGTGTCTTTTTTTTTCTTTTTAATTTTTATTGGGGTAAAAAAATTATAATTAAAATTTGCTTTACAATGGCGTGTTAGTTTCTGCTTTATAACAAAGTGAAACAGCTGTACGTATACATATATCCCCATATCTCTTCCCTCTTGCGTCTCCCTCCCATCCTCCCTATCCCACCCCTCTACGTGGTCACAAAGCACCGAGCTATGCAGCTGCTTCCCACTAGCTATCTATTTTACATTTGGCAGTGTATTTATGTCCATACGACTCTCTCACTTTGTCCCACCTTATGCTTCCCCCTCCCCGTGTCCTCAAGTCCATTCTTTACATCTGCGTCTTTATTCCTGTCCTGCCCCTAGGTTCTTAAGAAACATTTTTTTTTTCTTCTTCTTTATCCACTCATCTGTCGATGGACACTTAGGTTGCTTCCATGTCCTGGCTATTGTAAATAGAGCTGCAATGAACATTGTGGTACATGACTCTTCTTGAATTATGGTTTTCTCAGGGAATATGCCCAGTAGTGGTATTGCTGGGTCATATGGTAGTTCTATTTTTAGTTTTTTAAGGAACCTCCATACTGTTCTCCGTAGTGGCTGTATGAATTTACTTTCCCACCACAGTGCAAGAGGGTTCCCTTTTCTCCACACCCTCTCCAGCATTTGTTGTTTGTAGATTTTCTGATGATGCCCATTCTGACTGGTGTGAGGTGATACCTCATTGTTGTTTTGATTTGCATTTCTCTGATAATTAGTGAGGTTGAGCAGCTTTTCATGTGCCTCTTGGCCATCTGTATATCTTCTATGGAGAAATGTCTATTTAGGTCTTCTGCCCATTTTTTGATTGGGTTGTTTGTTTTTTAAATATTGAGCTGCATGAGCTGTTTATATATTTTGGAGATTAATCCTTTGTCCATTGATTCGTTTGCAAATATTTTCTCCCATTCTGAGGGTTGTCTTCTCATCTTGTTTACAGTTTCCTTTGCTGTGCAAAAGCTTTTAAGTTTCATTAGGTCCCACTTGTTTATTTTTGCTTTTATTTCCATTATTCTAGGAGGTGGGTCAAAAAAGATCTTGCTGTGATTTATGTCAGAGTGTTCTTCCTATGTTTTCCTCTAAGAGTTTTATAGTGTGCGGTCTTACATTTAGGTCTCTAATCTATTTTGAGTTTATTTTTGTGTATGGTGTAAGGGAGTGTTCTAATTTCATTCTTTTACATGTAGCTGTCCAGTTTTCCCAGCACCACTTATTGAAGAGGCTGTCTTTTCTCCATTGTATATCCTTGCCTCCTA